>NW_027115270.1:695226-718115 GCF_000696795.3 Halyomorpha halys | reverse complement strand
TTTCTTGAGTTGAATGACGTTGGTAAAGAAGTTTCACTCCAAGAAAAAAGTGCCTAATGACAAAGAAGACACGGTCTTAAATATATATATATATAAACAATACTTGGACTTAAAAATATATAAACTGTGAAATATTAAAATTAAATTTGGAATATTTTTTTTTTATCTTTCTTTTTTTTGTGTAATGAACATTTACAACCAGCAAATGGGATCTTTAATGCAGGGATAGCATGAGCTGGCATGAGGGAGATAGCAATCAGTGATGCATCCTCCTGACGTTAAGTAAATTATTTTATTACACTATAAGGTCCCGCATCAAACTCCTCTTCAGCCTACGCCAAGTTACGTCAGGAATGTCATGTGTTGCCATCTGTCGTATAAATTTATTGAAATGTCCATGTAGCGTGTTGTAAAACCGTTTGTAAGTCCTATGAATGTGGTCTGTTACAGTCGGAATGCGTACGTCGGTGTGAATGGTCTCGTTTGATACGTATAGTGGTGAGTTTGTTGCCAGTCTTAAAAATTTTGATTGAAAAGTTTGTATTAGCAGGCCCATAAATTTGGCAAGGGTAAGTCCATATGGGTTTTAGTAAGTAATTGTATACGTTAACTTTCTGTCTGAGCGATAATTTAGAACGTCTGTATAGTATAGAATATAATTGTCTCAGTCGGAAATTTATCGTTTTAGGTTTTGTCTTGACGTGTGGGCCCCAAATCAACCTTCTGTCATAGATAAGTCTTAAATAAGTTACTGTGTTTGTTTGTGGTACATGAACTAAAATATATGCTTATTTGAAATATGTTAAAATAATACTAAAATGAAAAACAATATTGGTTTAAAAATGGTTAAAAGTATTATGATATATTCCAAGAAGGCATAAACTAGAATATAGACGTTTACGGGAAAACATAAAACTCCCATCTGCAGTTATTATACATATTGCCGTACTTTATGTTCTGGATGACATTCAGGCTCCTATGAATAATGGAGAAGAGCTATAATATTAAAATCATGGTAAATGAGGCTTTGGAACAACTAAGCCTTAAAATTAGACGTCAGCCGAGCTGTCTAGTTAATACTAGAACATTTCACTAAATACTTATGGACGTGGTATTTGCTTTATTTATGTTTAAAATCACCCTTCACATACTTCTTATTAGCAATAGAAACTATTTTTCCTCATTTGAAAGTTTTAATTTCTGCATAAATGATCCCTATTAAAACTGTCGAGCACGTGCTCTATACTGGATTTAACCCAACTAAGCATGCGCCCCTCAGTTTGGTTGTAGATAATAATACTCCTGTTGATCAGGACTCAGAAATACATTCGTTCACACTAAGGAGGATCCTTATCTAAAAGATCTAATGCTCGAGCACTGAAGATAATTATCAATCAGAAGAAGCACCCCATAAAGAGATGAGCTAATCTCACGCAATCTCTTTCCTCTTTCGACGCCACTTCTTCAGAACTCATTGCCGCTTCTTGTAGATCTCATCAGATAATTGCACTTAACCTTCAGCTAGATCTGGCTAGGACCCTTTCAATAGTTCCGGAGGATTTTATCTCAGAGAGATACAGAGGCCAGTTCACTTCCGACTTTGACCTGCTTCACGGGATCGAGCGACAATCGAAAGAGGTCAATAGCGGACTACTTTCACTAGTTTCAAATGGCCACCTCAGGAAGAAACGAACTGGAGTAGAACTAAAACTTCAAAACAAAACGGTTATCTTCAAAGAACAATTCTTATGGTGTGATCAAAGATTGACAATGTACGTACAATGTTTGTAAAAATGTAGAAACTCAAGATAATTTCACGGTCAGTGTTTTTATACCTCTCCAACTTCTCTTTTCCAAATTACTTTATTTCACCAATAGATAAATACCGTAGCCTTCTTGTAACATCTTGAAAACTACATAACCTTTCCCTAAATTAAGTAGGTAATTATTATTTATCTTTGCAATAATACTATTCAAAACAAGTTATTCTTTCTTGAAGTAGACATAAGCGTAATAATTATGCACTTGATGTATCCATATTAAAATTTAATAAATATAATTTAATTATACTAAAATAATTTTAGTTGTTAGGAGTAAGGCCGTCAAGTTATTACCGGTCAATTAAAAAAAATAACACAAGAAATTCTATTTTTCCAGAAATCAGATAGGAACGACTCATAATTAATAAACACAAATTTGTAACCTAAAAACATGATTTAGTTCGGGAATTACACAACATTTACTTACCATCCCACGTATAGAAGAAGTTAAATTCTGTTGCACAAGAGCTCCTAAATAGTGAGCTTAAATTAGTAGAGCTCCTTTATAGATCAAAACACAAAGTCAATCCTTTCCGGTCGAACCCGCCCTACTAAGACACCCAAGACCGGTCCTATTTCACTTTTGAAAAATTAGCTTCAAACGGGAAAGGACAATTTATGATAGTTAAATAGAGCAATATTTAAGAAGCGCCTGAAATTGGAAAACGGTGTGAGACCGTCCTCTCCCGCCCTCCGTGTTAGCCATACCAATCTGACTTTTCAAACAGACAATTATAGCCAGTAGGCTGGTCGATGAATAACATGTCACAATCTTACGAGAGATCATAATACAAAAAAAAGTAATCCATACCGACCGGACCTACCCCACTAAGATCCCCAGAGAGCGACGTTCCTATTTCACTTTGCTTAATATTTACCTAAAACAGGAAGAAAGATAGTTCAATAGAGCAATGTTTAAAAAGTGCCTGAAATTGAGAAACGGCGTGAGACCCTCCACTCCCGTCGTCCATGGTAGCCTAACTAATTTTATAATATTTGCTTAAAGCTGGAAGAGGAGACTTTAAAATAGTTAAATATTTCAAAATCGAACATGGAAACACGAAAACATTTATTTATAAATTCAGTATATCTATACATTTTTAGTAATTCATTTACGATTCACCTTCAACCACATGTTAGACATTATTTTTTTTTTTAAATTATCGACATTCTAACTGTAATCAATGTAATTAATTTTATTTCTAAGGATATGTCATCATTTTTCTCTCTAATATTTATCTATTTTTATTACAAATAACAATGATAAAGAGATAAAAATCCGTAATCAATAAAATTTAAAATGTTAAGATAAAGATAAAATATGAAGTTCCATTTACGGAAAATCGATTTAGTGAAAAAATTACCGAACGCCCCAGATGTATATCTAACATAAATACGTAATTTTATTATTTTTTTTTTTTTTAATGACTCTCTTCCTGGTTATATCTGACATTCGGGGAGGGGAGGGGTTATCTTCAGGTTATTACTCTATTCTAACCACGCTGGGCTACGTAACTTCATTCTAGTACGGCTTTAGGCTGAATACAAATTTTGTATGACTTAGGAATTTTGACTCCTTTAAACGTGTGATATCGTTGAAACCCGCGATTCGAAATTCATTGTAATCCCAATACCATAAAAAGTTTATCACTCTATTATATAAAAAAGCTTCTAGTGTGATATAGAGTCGAATCATAAAAAAACAAGGATCATTAAAATTAAACGAACAGTATGAGTGTTGGTCCGCCGTTGGACGTATAGAGAGAGGGTTTTCCTCCCCTAGTGTACTCAGGGCATTTATATTTATATGTAAGTTAAACTAACAGCAAGCGTTTGAATAAATTATAAGCTATAAAATCTATAATAATTCTAAATGGATCGTTTCAGGTTAATGAAAGCATGGGTGGAATAAACAAATCCATTTCGCGATTCAGGTCAACGACATGAAGGGATCGTTGATGTAATGGTTTTGACATAATAACCATAAAACTCGACATGCCATTCGCTCTATAGCAAATGTAATTCCACAAAGATTAAAGACTAATCTCCAATTACAGCCTGGCTTTAGTACTAGAGATTAACACGACCGACAAAAAGCAGTTTAATTTTACGAGTCCTTAAGCTACTCTACTAATGGCAAAACAAACCGCGATCAAAATTAGTTTGTTTTCCAATTTAAATTATAAACAATGGGGTATATTTGTGTTATCCGTGACGTTAATAAGACGATTTTTACAAATAAATTTTGATAGTATTAATAAAATTAAATCTATTTAGAAAAGGTCAAATCATTAAGTTCCTTATTACAGATCTACATAAAATATTACTTCTACATCTTTGATGAATCGGGCGAAATTTAGTCTTCTAGAATACTATTATATATCCCAACATATACAAGATTTAAGCAGCCACGAATATATATACATATTATATATATAAAATAAATTATCTATACAAAAATTCTTTCTGTTGTTATAATCACATAAACCAATCTCTAAGGATCTCATGAGCTATAAAAACATTTTAATAAACTTTCATCATGTCAAAATAAGTTCAATGATTTTGAAAATACATTTGTTGGGAAGGATGTATAAATGTATACATTTTTATATAACAATTTAAGGATATCAAATTTGATATTAAGTGACTTTTATTTTACATATATATTATTTCAATTCAATTATCATAAATTATAGGTTTTTTTAGTACTTCAAAAAAGATTTTTTTAAAAATTATTTATTAGTTTTTCAAGAACAAATAGCCCTTTTCATAACTTCCTAATCGAAGTTTTGGGGTTTCACTATTTATTTAGTTCTATTGCTCATTATCTAGTCTTCCTAATCTAAAAATAATGCAAATGAATATTTTTAAAAAATACATCGAATTTAATAATTAATTATATGCAATAATTTAAATAAAATTCTTATTTACTTATTATATAGCTAGTTAAACTATTTTACATCTACTTAAAAAATTAAAAAAGTTTTTGAGATTAGTCCAAAATTTAATAGTACATATTGTATCTTTTTTTAATTACTTTTACTTATTTTAAAAGAAACTTTCACAATTAATTCCGAATACAAAAAAGAAAAAAGAACAAAGTATTTTATTTTATTTATTTATTTTATTATCATTAAAATTAACATTACTTTCAATTATTAAATTGTTTATGCATTTTAGTTACTACTATTATAGTGTTATTAGAAAAATATTTGAGATTGATCATTAATGTGAATAGGCAAACATCATTGCTGTGGATTGTATTAAATTAAAAAATTGAATAAAATCAATTTTCAAGACATTTATTAAAAACACGGCTCAGGCGTATATTTTATTCTTAACTAATAAAATTAAAAAAATTAAACAATATTATTTTAATCATCCCAAAACAAGTTCCTGAGAATCGCAATAGACTCGCCCCCCTCTCTCCCAGGTTTATAAGAAATTGCTAATAGCATCGATAGATGATTTCATTAAAAACAATTTATACAATTCCAATCCAGCAGTTAAAAGTGGAGTGGTTTACAACGTAGGAAATCTAACCTCATCACGAAAAAAGAATTCCAGGCTGGTGCAAGTGACAGTTTGTACATCCTACTATAAATTCCACATTTTTAAAATTTTTATTCTTCTCAAATTATTTTTTCAGTGTACGCAAATTATTTATTTTATTAATACCATAAATATAAATTGATAACAAAAAAAATATTATCTTCTTTTTTATTCTTAATAATAACATAAATATTATTTTTTTATTCATTTATCTTTATCATTTATAATTTTTCATGGTTGTAACTTTGTAAATAGTCTTTTTCTCCATTATCAACTGTTAAAAAAAATAAAATAAAAAATAACAAGCTGTTATAATAACCATAAAGGGCTAACCAGACCGATCAGGTAATCAATAAATTAAAAAAAATAAATAAAATTAATTTTCATGGTTTGAATTAATTAGGTAGAATAGTGAGGAAGTTATATTCTTAGTTTTAGTTAGCGGTATTGTTTGAATATTATACCAAAATAAAAAAATAAATAAAATTCAGTAAAGAGATTCATTTCTTATTTCAAATTGGTGGTATTTTTATCGAAAAAAAAATTCTATTTGAACTGAATAAGATAAATTATCGGAAGATTAGCACAAGAAGTTTCCTTCACGGAATGATTAATATTTTAATAATCTATACTTAAAATATTAAACATTTAATTTAATTATTATGTATTAATGTGTTGTGTGCTCGACCGACGAGAACTAGCAAGTATTGATCAGTAGATAGCCAGTAAAATGTGAGAAAGGAGAGGCACTAGTGGACCGATACATTATGTATGCACTCATGGAAAACTTGATAGCACAGTTAACATCAAGCTAAATTAAGATAGATGCTAATGTATTCTGCTCTCCCAAAGTAGTTTAAGTTTCATTTGTTACTGTCTGCGAGCTTTAGAATCTTGTTGGCGAGTCACTACCACCCATATTTTGCCAAGATGACAGACTACAAGAATTTTAGACGCAAAGTACAATCATTATAATTTATCAGTGGTCACAGACAAAATAAATTATTTTTGTTACCAAAAAAAAAACAAAAAAAAATCTGTACTGCTACAACCCATCAAGGGATAGGGGTACTTTATAACTATTACAGTACTTTGTAAGGAAATACTGTAACTAGACCACGCTTGTGCAAGGAGGTGATATGGTCAGAATCATGCCCGATCGCCATATTTTTACCCAATTATGGATAACCACTAAAATGAGGCTGGGTGGACTTTGAAGGTCTGGCTGAACAAAATAATTATGTCACAGATGGATTCGAAGAAGTAAGGTCCTTGCAGTTCGTATCACAGTGCGATGCCACTGAGCTACCCTCATCGTTTTTTTTTTTAATACAAGAAAACAAATTATAAACTAAAAAAGAGAGAAATAAGGAAATAGAATAAATTCAAAATAATATAGTAAATTCACTATTTATGAATAAACAATTTGAGTAATGAAACTAAAATTTGTAATGAAAAAAAATATATATCAAATGCTTAAACATATCGAAATAAAATATAACTATAAAATATATCGAAATAAAATATAACAATAAAATATAACTACAAAATATATCGAAATAAAATATAACTATAAAATATATCGAAATAAAATATAACTATAAAATATATCGAAATAAAATATAACTATAAAATATATCGAATCAAGACCAGGTGCACACACCAGAGCATGACGAGGCTGTTGAAGGACAGGAGCTATTTATCCGTCCCCTCAAGTCTTACGCAATCAACAGTAACATAGTTTACATGAGTTGTTCTATATTAAAGGCAATATATTAAACAAATTAATATTGATACCAAAGTAAAATGTCACAAATTATTAATGATTTCTTCCCCACGACGCTTGAGTCAAAAAGAATATAATAAATATAGTGCAATATAATAAATATACTTTAGTGCACAGTGAAGCGTAATAAAAGTATAGAATTTCATGGTGTTTATACTTCACCATGAAAAAACAAATTCCCAATTTACCTCCGAATTTCACGAACAGTTTTAAATATAAGTGTACCAAGAAAAATACGTACATGCATGCGAAAGTAGTGGATGTAATATGGTAAATCTATATGGGAGCAACTTGATACCAACCACGAAAATCTGACTTTCCAAACATCAATTCGACTAAAGAAGACGGAGAGTAACCAAAATTGTTTAATGTAACCGATGTTGTTTTTCAACTTTGAGGATTTAATTTTTCATTTTCCGCATGGATATAGCTCCCTTTCCTTTGGTCATAAAGAAACAAAATATCAATTTAAAAAAGTTAATTATTCAAATAAAAAATATTAAAGATGTGTTAGGTTTTAAAGAAAAAAAAATTGCTTTTTTCATAAATGACACTTTCTTAACTATACGAATATTATTTTTATTTTTGGAGTGGACATAGTTATAACAAATATGAACACACAAATTAATTTTAATTTAGTAAATAAGATTGTACAGAAATGCATTCACAAAGGTGCGGTAAAAACGTACAAAAAAAAATTACAATTCAACATATATATTTTAGTATAGTTACCAAACATCTTCATCAATTATTTAGACTAGTATAGTTTCAAATTATAAGTATTAGAATATTAAATATATTTTATTTATTTAATAGATAAAGTTTTATTTACAATACTCCAAAAGGAGAGTTGAAACAGCTGATAAGACGAGTGGGAAGTTTATTGTGGTAGTAAACACGTGTGAAAGGGAAAGGACCGGCCAGTGAAAACACTGAGGTAAGCAGCTTATGTAACGGGATGGCTGACCTCTAGCTGGTCAGCAGTCCGGTTCACTGATACTATCGGTTAACAAGAGATGTTGATAGTACTGGCCGGGTATATACATTTTGGAATAAGAAAAAAAATATCGAACAAGTGGAAGGAAAGATACAGACACACAGCTAAGACTAATCTTATTGTATCTACTTTAAAAGGCACTTAATAAACTTTTAATTCAACAACATATCGTGCAAGTTCTGTGTTACAGGTTAATCTAAAATAGATATCGTAAGGTTTTTTATTTCATTGTTTTCTCAAAAAACAATTTTTTATCGGTCTTAGTCTTTAATAATTTATCTGTCAGAATTACCTATATTGATAAAGCAAAGATGATAAATTTCTAAAATATCTTTTTAAGTAATCTTAAAATAGTAATTTGTACTGGAATTAACTATATGTGGATGTAAATACACCATGAAATAACCACATTTTAATTTTAAAGTTTATTTCTGTTGGTAGGTATAAAGCGGCTAACCTCAATCTAGATATACTTAATTTTAAATAATATTAAAACAGGCATTTGTTATGAAATTGACTATATGCCAAGGCAAATACACCAAATAATTGTTTTTCAGTGAAATTAATTTTCAATTACTAAATATAAAATACAATTTTATAAATATGATTTTTGTATTTTTTTTCTTTGTATTTTGTACATATATACCTATATTATTGTATTTTGCATTTAAATGAAAATAAAGAGGTTTTGAAAATAAAAATTAAAAAAATATGATTTTTGGGGTTCAGACAATTACCGGTTACTCCGGTGTGCTTCTGTAGCTATTATGATCTAATTCAGCCTCCATTGGCATTCAATATTAAAAGGAACAAAGAGGGAGAATATCGAACCGACTGCGACAGTGAGCTGTTGGGTTCTATAACGTTCATAATATACAATATATAGTTTCCGGTACCAGAGTAATGCAGGTTATCTTTCTAAAAAACATTTTTAAACAAAACCCTTCCAATCCAAGGTTTGCTCGATTATGCATTCGTATATTACAGACAATCAGAATAATTATAATAAAACATGGTTTTTATGTACATACAAGATTTACTGAAAATGTTGCTCGAAACATGTGGAAGTGATAGCAGACCTCGAAGTAACATGTAACAAAGTTCGAACTAGGGTCCGATACCGTACAGGATAGAATTAAATTTAAATGTTGTACTTTTTTAAGTGTTACGTTACTGGTGAATAGCATGCGATGACTAAACAACTAGTACAAGAGTCCCAGAGGAGGATAAAGGCAGGATAAATAAATCAAACCCCAATTTTTTATTACTTTAATGAAGACTTTTATACAGTTTTCATTAAAGTAATAAAAAATTGGGGTTTGATTTATTTATTCTGCCTTTATCCTCCTCTGGGAATCTTTTAAATAATTGACCATGTCACATTTTAACTAGCAATAATAAATGCATAAATGTAAAGTATGAAAGGATTTGTTAATTAACTATATTTTTTTTCAGAAAACACATATATGCATAACATTAGTAAAATAGGCGTATTATATATCCCTGGAAAGCCAAAGGTTAAAAAAAAAATATATTTGACATAGACATAGAAAGTATTGAAAAATGACGAAAAACGCATAAATAAAACGTCTATTTTAATATGACTTTGACTTAGTGGACGTTGGTGCAATAGGTTCTGTCTGAAGAATGATTTCGTCACCGTAGTTATTTGATAGGAAGTTTTCTAATTTCACTTAACCTACATACAAGTCTTTCAGTCGACAGGGTAACATCATAAAATCATTCTTAGTATTATCAATATTGATTCCATCACAATGCATCATTCGATAATGCAAAATGAAAATTTTATTAAACTGGTCTATTTTTATACTTCTAGCTTACTTTTGCATAGAAAAATGTTAAAATTTTGTTACGAGAAATAATATTAAAAGTACTTTACCGAAAACGGTTGAAATTGAAGTTAATCAAATTTTCATTAAGGAGAATTAGTATCTGAAAGTAGTGTCACTATGACTAATATAGAAATATCTGTTCTGACACTAGCAAATGCATAAATTAGTGATGCTCGCATTTCTTTTAAGATTCTGTGATTATTCCAGGATCAAAGAGTCCCCGATTTTTCCAGGTCCAGTAGAGACTTTGGTAATGTTTTCAACTGATCCTCAGGCGACAGGATACGGAAGACCCTAAGATACACCTATAAGGACGAAGTCCGTAACAAGTACCCATATACAGCAGTCCCACATAAGATGACCGCTTACCAAAGAGAAGAACAGCCAGGATCTGATATAGCCATGAAGCAAAAGGACAAACTTAAGTTAACTTTTAGTTCGTGTAGTGTTAGGGAATCCCAACAACGTCAGCTCTCTTATCAACTCCGGCTAGCGTCATAAAACGTGTTGGCTTCCTATTTGCCTACTCAAAAAATATCATTCCAAAATTTTTAAATTACTCAGGATAATGAAAGGTCAGTATTTATTAAATTTTCCAGACTCGGAGGACCATAAAACGTTTAATTAAGAATGTCCTAAAAAAAATTATAAATAAAATAATACAATAGATCACCGTTGTACATATAAAACAATAAACGACAATTATTCATTAGGGTTGACCTCACGTTTTAGACTAATCACCATCAAGTAGCCAACTTTGAAAAAAAAAAGTTATTACACCCAAAAGGTGGGTGACTACCACTTCAGAGTGTTTGTTCAATCAATCCCAGAGGTTATATTAAAAAAGTTAAGCTAAAAATATAAAGGTAGCCTACCTGCCAATTTTTCAGGGATACCGCGCCCTGTTCGCATTATCACCTCCTTTTATCTAAGACCCTTTTAGTATGGCGACTGTTGCCTCTGGTAAACGTGTCAGTTTCTGTATAATAAAAAGTTTTACTTTTATTTCATTTCGTTTCTTTTTAATAAACATGTGAATAGAGTGATATTCAGATTAATTAGCATAAGTTTAATTTCTAGCAACAAATTTCGTACTTTATTATTTGTTAATGATACACCAAAACGTGTAGGATGCCTCATGACTGGATTCTGAAGAAAGAGAAAATAGTAAGGTTCATGAACATACGGTATCTACATCTAAAATATTCGTTTCAGAAAAAAATGTCATCTAAGGTTAAAGATATTAATAATTCTTTAAAAAAAAAAAATTAAAAATTTTATGATATACACAACCAGGTATCCAAAACATCCAGATACCATGATGATAGTAAAGTTGTAGGCATTGATAATACATGATTCACTAAAATAAAAGTAAATGCTAAACGGAAAGATGAACGACCAAATAGTAGAACTAGATATAGGGACATAGGAAAAAAGCCCATTAAAATAAGGTTATAACTTCATTGGTCATACACCATTTATATTTTATTTAATTTGGCTTATATTTGTTTAATTTTATTTATTTTTTAATTTGATTATTTATTATTTTATTTTTTATAATTTTTTTTTATTTATTTTTTTTCTTCCGTTCAATGTTATATTTTTGTCAGTAAATGTATAGATTTTAAAAACTGAAAAACTATTTCAATTGTTTTATTATCGTCTCCGAGGGTTTTTGAAATATCTGGGTTTAGTCCTAAGCTATTAAGGTGTTGTGTAAAGTGGGCATTGTTGGAAAATATAGCTTATTGTCAAATTGTTATTGCAATACGGGCAGTTCAGAGGCGTTTCTTTTGAAATAAGATAGGAGTGGGTGAGCCTCGTGTGACCTATTCTCAGCCTGGTCAGTACAACTTCCTCTCTACGGCATTTGTGAATGAAGGTACCCCAGGGTTTGACATCCTTTTTAATAATTTTTAATTTAATCCTTGGGCTTTCATTCCACAATTATTGCCATTTATTTTTGCCTTCTTTTCAAGAGGTTAGCTCATTTCTGATGGAGTTAAAATTGCTTTAACCCGTCCCAGAAGCGCGAGTGCTTCTCCTGCAGTGTGATCGGGTAGTTCATTCACTGTGATTCCTACCTGACTTGGAACCCATATAAATGTAACTGACGTACTCATATTTTTAGAGAGTTTAAGTAAACATGGATGCAGGAAATTTTTAGATGCTCTGGATGCATATAATCTAAACCTTTTAACGAGCTTAATGAGTATGAGTATGTAATCTTAAATAAATTAATTAAAATAAGGATTCGCCGATAAAGGCTCACTAACTAAATTATTATAAATCCTTAATATAATAATAAAAATATAGAAAAATAACGACTGACACTTAAAATAATATGTAAAAACAACCTTAATACATAAAATAAAGAAAAAAAATTAAAACGCTCAAATTAAATCAATGACTTCCGATAATGAACGAATATATAATAATTATCAAATAAATATTCAATCGCCACAATTGACAAGTTATTTAAATAAAAATGGCAAATGAGAGATTTTATTTGGCATTTTTAAATTGTTTCTGTAAAGAATATGCTCTTTTTATAAAATGTTGTTAAATAAAGGGTATTCCACTATTACTATTTATACAAGTAATTTAATCAAGTTAACTATCGAAGATCTGATAACATGAACTAACAGATTAATTAATTTAAATTACTGGATGAAGTATAAATTAATACAACAATAAATATTAGAGAATTCAGAAATAGGAGAGCAAGCCTTAACTATAAATAACTAAAGTACCTACGGACGGCCTCCGCTAACGTCAATTAGTAAATACTATTTTAAGAGTCTCTTGTTTCATTAATAAATTATATTAGGAATTAACTTACAGTTATAAATTCTTAAAAAATCTCTATAGCTTTAAACTTAAAGTAGCAGAAAATGATTAATAGTAAATACCCAGAACCCAGTTTAGTCCAAGATTATTGAAAAGAACACAATATCAAAGAATTAGGAATCATATATATACTGATATATACAATTGATACATTATATATAAATATTATTGATTATTCTTATTTTTATGTTTTATCCTGGTTCGAATTTATGATACTTTCACTGGTACATGAACATTTTGTGTAAATTGAAGTATGTAATCTTATATAAATACTACGAGAATAACTTGTTATACGCCCGTCGTAAATCAATTATTAATAAATATTTTTTCATAGAGTTAAAAATTAAAAAAAAGATAAAAAAAATAAAAAATAAAAAGAATAAATAAAAACATTTTACTGAAATAAAACTGAACTCGAACAAATCTTGATTAAAATACATATGTATTTTAAGATGTCAAAGGTAAGAAAATACATTTTTGGTTTTTGGAAAAAGAAACAATCCAACACAAATCAAATAATTATTACTTTAACTAAGCCACGACTCACTAGCCATGTTTCGGATTAAAAATACATGTTTATGAATTATATATATTCACATTAAATAATCATATAACCAAGAAAATAATTATCTTAACGAAATTATAGGTCATAATAATAGCAAAAGTTCAATTATATTTACAATAGTCAATATAACAAAAAGAGTATTCCCTGGAGGGCAATAAGTAAAATTAATAATTAATTATTGCCAATAAAATTGAAGTTGAATAAATTAAATCCTATTAAATTTCGAGGAATTGTAGTCGCAGATAAAACATAGTTCAATTCCCACAATCACAAATTAATACAAAACAAACAGACCAAAATTTGAACAAACATTGTTAGTTTCATCTCCAGAATCAGAAACATATCAAATTTCAAATTCAAATTAGATCGTTTTGTGTATGAAATGAACTAACATAGAAGTTAATGTCTATGTTTTAACAGCATGTAAATCGTAGATAGGATGATTGATTATGAATTGACAACTTCTAACATAATAAATTGAGTATTGTAAATATTTAAAAAAAAGCTTTCGAAAATACGGGATGCTATAATTATATACAACAGTTCGACATATAACAGTTCGTACTTACATTCAGCAGCAAAAAATGAGGGCAAACTTACCTGTAACAAACCAGAACAAATAATCATTTTTTTTTTCAATACATAACACATGCACATACAAATAAATTGTAATAAATTTAAAGTGGGGACAAGGCATGCTATAATTTCAAAGCAGTCCTAGACACTTAAAGTAATAAGTAGTTAAAAAGCCCATCAAAAAGTTCAGCCTAGTCATAGATTTAATTTTCATGTCTACGCTACTTACTTATTCAAGTAACTACTCAACGGGCTTAGTTTCGTGTCAACTCCAACTACTGAGACTTATAAAAAATTCACATGAAGCCCCATGTCGAGCCAGGCTTAACATCACAGTAGCTCCAACAATAGCCAGGAACCTTTTTTTTTTTTAACTAACTAATGTTGCCTATATTACTTACTATATTCCTACTTCTTCAACGTAATATTAAAAAATTAATTAATATAATAATAAAAAAAAAAGAAAAAAAGGAAGCCAAATAAATACCGGCATAAAAAAGAAAACGATAGCGAACAAAAATAAATAATATAAATTTAATATTTATATTTGTAAATGATAATTTGACATTTATTTTTAGCATAATATTGCAACAGTAAAATTTTCAGTTTCTAAAAAAACAGTTAATAGAAAGATTATAATAGTAGGACTTTTCATCAGACTTATTGGTTAATAACTTTGACCTAAATAACATTTTTTTCTTATCAGTTTTGGTCCATAACAGCCTTGAATTTTATTTAATATGTTAAGAATTAAGGAATGGTTCATTGTTCATATCATTATCTCATTTTTCATAACCCTTACTTAAGAAAAAATTGTTTGTAATTAATTAAATATATATTTAAATTTCCACACAGTCTCCTTCTTCAGTTGCCTACATTTTAAGGAGTTTGTAATTTTATTGTAGTGCGAGTTATGTAAAATTTATAATGTGCTGAGGAACATCTTGCTTTTGAAATGTATTTAAGACTTAAGCTAAAAAGTTAATACCTAAATATGTACCACTTGCGTAAGTGTTAACACCACTTTTGTTACACCAAATCAATTTATATTAAAAGTTTCAACACTCTTAGTCAATTTTAAAGATTTGTGGAAAAACTCCAAAATCCACCAAAAAAACATTTGGATTGTATGATATTTTAATTAATATCCATTCCAATTTTTATGTTTTTGTTCTATCTAAAAAATAACATGCCGAATTTTCAGATTATTTGAAAAAATCCAAGAGCTCCTGAAGGTGCTTCAATGTTGCATTAAATAATTTACCACTTACTAAATACGCGAACTTTACAGTGCGAAAGTATATTTTTTTTAGAGAACACGACAATAATTTAAATAGATGTTTAATTTAAACTTTTTTTGACCTCCCTTTTTTTTCAATAAAATATTGCTGCTTGAAAAATTGTGGCTCATCTGACAAAAAACAAGTTTTCTTTATTTTGTGTTAGAGGTATTCCATAGATTGTACCGTAGACCAAAGTTAACAATGAAGACAATATAATGTTTAGGGTCATGTGATCACAAAAATATGACTAAAAAAGTAACAAAAACAAACACAAATTATACTAATCCCCTGCAGCCGTAAATGTAGAGAAAAGGGCGTACTGACTAGGCTGAGAAAAGGAAACACGAGGCTCACTCATTTCTAACTCATTACAAAACTAACATCTTCGAAATGCCAGTAATTTAATAACTGTACTTTCAAGAATTTTTAACGTTTCAATGGTTTTTAAATAAACCCGAATATATCAAAAAACCTTAGGAAAGATGATAAAAAAAATAGAGTTAGAATTTAAATTTTTAAAATATATAATTTTCTGTTACAAATATAACATCAAACAGACGAAAAATAAACAATAAGACAAATATGAGCATACATAAATAAGAAACGGCGTTGATGACCAGGAAAGGTTTATGTATTTAAAGGAAAACGAATGAATGAGCTCAACCAATTCTCTAGTTCGAGTTGTACTTATTAGAGGGTGGTTTTCTGTAAAAAGAACATTAAATGTAATTCTAAAATTAAGTCTAATTAAAGAATATTGTAATAAATTGCACAAAGTTTTAAAGAAAATGAAAAATAAAATAAGAATGTAATTTAATTTTTCCAGAGAAAATAAGATAGTTTAACAATAGACGCAATACTGAAAATGGAAAAACTAGATGAGTCAGAATAAAGGGGGAAAAAAGAAAAATATCTTGCAGGGAAAAAACATTATGTGACAAAATCTTTTATGCACTCCACGTGGAATCAACCCCTACCATCTGCAAATAACCAATGACTCGAGATATTATACCCGGAGATAGCCCATTTCTTCAGGGGTAGTTACGACAGGGAAAGAAAGGGTTAGATAAGGGAGAGAAGGGAGGAAATAAAGAGTAAAAGGGCCGGCCAAATGTAGGTCAAGGAAACTCACTGATCTGAGAGGAGCGATTTCAAGTCCCGGCTAAGTCCCTGGTTATAGTCGTAAACTTCATTTCAGGTACACTCTGGTAAATAGAGTTCTCTCTTCACAATGCCAACTATTTTACAACTATCTGTAGAAACTACTGCTAGCTACTGTCTATTACCAAGAAACAATCTACGCGATATTCCTGTAACAATCAATAATTAAGTAGAGTACTTAAGCTAATTGCCAGATTAGAAATTAAACCAATAGCTAAGCAACTAATCCAATTATATCAATATAGAATCCATGAACTAGTAACTGACTGTTTATGAACCGAAATTTGAGGTATATAGCTGTCCGTATAATTTAATACTCTTAAATATTTTTTATAAGAATTTTTCAGAAGAATTGTTAAAATCTTTGAAATAAAAATAAGTTGAAAAAATGGATATTTATAACAGCGATCTTTATCAATTTATGTCATGAAAAATTAATAAGAGGTAAAAATATATTTAAAAAAAATGGTGTACCACAAATGGGTGGTTCCTTCCCAAGATTTTCAAGTGTATATGAAACATACTACATATTTACCTATTGTATTATTTTGTATAGTTGTAAATTACAATAAATAAATAATTAAAAAAAAAAATGGTATCCATGGGGTATGCCTTCCCAAATAAAAAAAACTGCTTCTTCCAGGGTGGTAGCATGATCTCTATCCCCTCGAAACGCCGTCATTATCGGCATCGGCCTACATTTCCAGGGTACGTTATCCTCCAGGAGTTCTTGGAAGATTATTCCTTAGTGAAATCGTCCCATGACGACTTCTTCTGAAGACGCACTACCACTCTACATTCCCTTTATCTAAACTCCTGGTACCTCCATCTAGCACTATGGGTAAATCCTCTTCATGTTGGTCGGAGTGGGTGTAATAATAATAATAACAATTCAATTAAACTCACCTCATTCTTGTTAAACTACTACTATTTATTATCAAGTCATAGTCATATACTTTATAGATTGGAAACTTTCTGATGGAAGAGAAAAATGAACCATTTCTATATTATTATGATAAATTGAAAGATTCCAAAATAAAGTCTAAAATCATTCAAACAAGCGTAAATAATGATTGTTACACTAATTCAGGCATCGTCAGAAGTGAAAAAGACAAAATCACAGATGTAAACTATATAGACCACATCTCACATCAACATCCAAAAAAATAAAGATGGAACATAATTTTAGAACAATTAAGAAATAAAATGAACAAAACAAATTTTTATTCACATCATCTTCATTTATATACTTAGTTCTACAATTACCCTGCCTGCTGGGCAATAGAGATGTTAGCAGCAGTGGGAACCAATATGCAGTATTGTATTACACTTCTCTTTTCTGTTAATTGTCCTCTTCTGTCCTGCCTGGCGGCCTCACTGGTGCAGGTGGTGGTTCTTGTCTCCTACTCAGGCAGAAGTGAGTAGAGCCAACAGCTTCCTTTCAACCGTACATCAAGACCTTGTAGTACAGGATTCTCCTTGGCCATCCGCTGAAGGAGATCGCACTCTGTTAGAACCTAAAGCCCTCTCTCTCTCTCTCTCTCTCTCTCTCTCTCTCTCTCTCTCTCTCTCTATCTCTCTCATCAGCTTGGCTTGTAGTACCTCATTGCACAATTATTCATCTTTATTTCTATTTTATTCCCCCCTCCCTTACACTCCCTCTCCCGATCTTCCAAACTGCCAGGGTTTCGCTTTTAAAACTATTTTTATGGTAACCCTGAAAACTAGCCATATCCAGCAGATAACAAAATATAAGTAAAACCAACAAAAAAAAATTAAATAATTAATTAAGAATTCATAATATCTAATTGCCGTAATGAGTATAAAAATTATAAATATTAGAATAGGAAATATAATCCAGAACTTGGCGCTTTTATATTGGTATATAAAAACGAATGTAGGAAATTGAATAAACTAAACTGAACTGACAAATCCCCCCTCACAAATTAAATTTATACCTCACAAAGCGTAACTAACACGGTCCAACACTCAATTAATGTTTGCTATTCCTTTCACTCAACAAAAGCTGAACGTGCTATATTGAAGTTGATAAATTTTTAACTCACATTTTCCTATTTAGTTTGGAAAAACGTTTATTGAACCATGTTTTATTCACTATGAAACTTTAAAAAAAAAAAATTAAAACACCATAAATCATTTAAAATTATAATTTTAACATAAGTTTTCGTTTTCACTTAGATACAAAGTATTTAATATTAACTTTGACGGCTAAATTTAAGGCACTATTTTAAAGATGAGAAGAAAATTAAATACATTAATGAGCTAAAAATAGAAATAAAAATATCTTATATACAATCTGTTAAAGAGGTTATATATTGAATCCAGATGATCCATAGGATAAAATTTAGAGTCAAATAATATTGAAATATAAAACTTATTTAGGCAATGGTTGAAAAAAAAAGATAAAAACATGTAAAAAAAGTGATACTACTAAATAATAATTTATTCAAATTGTAAGCTAATTAAAATAAAAGCGATGTCATATGCATCAATCCTTCTCCCATTTTATTAATTATTTTTTATAGGTTTTACAATTTTTTTTTAAAAGCTTATTAAGATAAATATCATAACAAAGTTTGTTTTCCTAACAATTTTCAATGATACTTCAGTTCTCGTTTAATTAATAATGATCTCAAGAATTTTCACTTAGGGATTAATTTCACCAGCTATAGAGAAAGAACTAAGATGTTCCGAGATAGAAGTCCATACAATTTTTAAACAAGAAAAAGAATGGATAAAATGATAATTAATGAAATAAGCTATATTTAATACCGATTGAAGTTTCTATGGGAATTTTGACATTGAGAATTATAAGATTTTGGCAGACGTATAAGTAGAAGAAATTATGAATTTAAAAAAAAAATGTATTAATATATTTCCACAAGGAGTGAACAATGAGAATTATATCATGTTTCATTTAAAAATATTTTTTATATTATCTTAAAGGAAATTTACCTTTAGCTTACAAGTGAGTGCTCTATTCTCACCGGAGAAGCGACAGACTTTATTGGTTAATAAGTCGAAAAATAATATTTGAGTTATTGCAATAAATTCCAGGCGTTTCTTGGCGGTTATCCGTTATCCGTGGCAAAGCAATGGAAATACTAAACGCACTACGGGACATGAAAATAAGAGCATTAAATGTGATATTCGTTTGGATTCCAGAACACAGATGAAATCTTAGACGACGAAACAATGGACCAGCAGACAATTTAGCTAAAGAAACAACAGGAATAAAATATACAACATTTGAGGACTGGATACACCTGAAAACGATTTTTAAAACCTGTGAAAGATGTCGGTAAAAAAAAAAAAAAAAAAAAAAAAAAAAAAAAAAAAAAAAAAAAAAAAAAAAAAAAAAATGAATGGAAATCAGGGCCCTGTTTCATAATAAAGTACAAGCTAATACTATTAGTCTTGTAGATTTATCTTAATTCAATTACACAGACTTGTACAGTAGTAACTTGTACTTCAGTAGTTTTTAATCCCTGTAATATCACTAATAGTCATCCCTATCATGAAAAAATAAGTATTAGTGCAATTACCACACTAGTTGTTGTTGTTGTCTGGGGTTTAAGGGCGTAAAACCCTGAGGTCATCAACGCCCATCCACACTAGTTTCTACACTTGTACTATGAACTAATACTACTAGCTTCATTATGAACAGGGCCCAGATATCATCTATTTTCCTATATTTTTGTTATTTTGTGTATGCCTCTCCGATTTATTTCCCAGACATTTGAACTTAATTATAGTTGTTAAGTTAGTCAGTCAACCAACTTCTCATACTATTTAATAAATACTGAATAGGAGGAATCTTATAGGTCAATGTTTAATATTTGAAAACGTGTTTGTAGATGTGCCGAAGCCAGAGTGGGTTAGTGTTCGTATGAATCATAGCGAAGTTAATTGACGTAAGATCATAGGGCAACAACATACAACATTTTTCTCTATGTAGTCCATTGACTCAGTGTCGACTTAAGTATCATTTAATAGTCATTCCGAGTGAGTAATGAATCGACCAATTCATCTCTTGTATGATTTGTGCGGCGAGGTTTTAGGCCAAGTGGTTTTATGAATTGAATTACATTATAAAATTGAAGGATTTTTCCATTGAAGGTATTTATGTGCTTATGCTCACGTCAAAAATGACTTTATGCTTTTCATATAATACATTTCTTACACAATGTTTCTTTATTTTTAAGTCATTAAGTGTCGTCGAATATTATGAAGAATTAGCTTATAATAAAAATGGGTTTAAGATTAAATTCAATTTCCATTATTAGCCTTAATAAGTTTAAAATTTATAATTATATATAAAAAAAATTGACATGATCGTGTTTCGTTTAGATTAAAAAAAAAAAGCTACTTATTGAAATTTTTTTCTTAATTTCCTGAGAATGAATATTTTTAAAATATCAGCCTCAATTATATTTAATTATATTAAATTGATTTTTTTAAAAATTTAATATCTGTATCAATATTTTCATGTATGTAAATATTTAATTACTCATACATATATAACTAAATTGCTAACTTTTATTTACTATTTATTATTAAAAATTGACTTTAATAATAATTAATTAAACCCATTAAAATTTAATTTTAGATATCGAGATTTTTGTAGTAAACCTGATAAAGAAGGCCTACATTTTTGGCCGAAACATAAATGATTTGTCGTTTGAACTTGCAACGTTTGCAAAAATAGCAAATATCTTTTTTCATGTTTTTTTTTTTTTTTTTTAAACAAAATAAAACTTTTTGGCCACTTTAGAGGAAATATCGAAAACAATACAACTGTTACGCAACTTAAAACAAGTCTATTTATTGTAGAGTCCCATCAAGAGATTTCTTCCATCAGCAGACCACTTAGCATGATTAGTTTCCAAACCTTTTCCAGTTTTCATTGACATTGATTTTGCTATGGACACCATCTTTACTATTACTGGACTAAATGTCGTCCAATTTAATTTTTTGCGTAAATGGATCATAAAAATTATCACAACCTATTTTTTTTTAGTTAATTAAATTATTCTGAACAGTTTTTATTTATAAAATTGTCAGGGAATGACAAAAAAAAAATTATTAGTTACATATATTTTCATTATTTTTGTTTTTCCATAACTGTAATTTTTAAATTATTATTAAATTAAAATATTCATATTTTGTCTGTTTCTTTGCTTTATTTAACTTTATATTTTTATTTCCTTAATTATGTTATTTAACCTTCATTTTTAATGACAGAAATTCTGAAAAGTTAGCAGTAAATAAACTTTTTTAACTTGTTTGTGGTATTTTCTGACCTCACCACGAACAATCTTCTCCTAATAAAAAAAAAAATTAATTAGTAATTAGTCGCCCGAATTTCAGAGGACAACCTCTCCCGGGGAAGATACAAAGGTAGGTAAATTATTTGAAAAATCATCTGAATTGAATGAGACCACTCCCCAAGTTGTAACTGATTTAAAGTAAATAACTAAAAAATGATTTTTCTCAAATATGTTATTTAAGTACAAATAAAAGCATGATTGTATTTAATACGAGGGACTTTTTTTACGAGAGTCAAATATTTTAAAAATTCAAATAGTTGAGAAATTTAAGATTTATGACCCAACATCACTCTAAGATATAATTATAATTGTTATAAGGAAAATTAATGATATGTGTTAATTTCCCAAATATTTCCTTTAGCAGAGAAAAGTTTAGAGCAAACCAGTTGTCGTGAGAAAATATTTATCTGTCTTTATATGTTTTCCAGCACTAAAGAAAAGCTTGGTTTGACGAGGAGTCAAAGAGCTCTATAGCGGCTAAGGAATAGGTAGTGAAATTATTAACCGGAATCTATTTCTATTTAATTTTTCTTTTATTTCATATTCATATTTCTGAAGGTAAATGATCTGGGTGGCGGTGAAAGAAGTAGTACAAATACTGTTTATAATGTACTAACTAAAAATAATAATGGACAACAGGATAGGAGTATGGCATGAAATATAATGTAAGGTATCGTAAGACTAAAACATGATATCAAAAGATTGTGTAAATTATGTACATATTAGCAGCGTAAATTAAATTACAATGGAAAGATTATTAACAGATTTAAGTATAAATAATATAGTACAGTAAAAGTAAAAAATAATATTGTTGAAATCTAAAGGAGAAGACATTTGAGGAGTAGAAATAAGTACTACAAAGTGGGCCGAAACGTTAGTTAATAATCGATAATTTTTGAACTATATTAGCTACTTCTTCCACATTACTTACTTACCACCATCTTCCTTCATTATTTATAATTATTTAATAATATTATAAAATTTTTCATGCTTTTTCCTTTTTTTATATATATTTATAGTTTTATATCGATCACCAGTTTGGATTCCGAACATCCCACTCCACTATCCAGCAATGTCATCGTGTGGTGGACGTTG
>NW_027115270.1:688731-694391 GCF_000696795.3 Halyomorpha halys | reverse complement strand
TATTCCTTCCATAATAAACTCCCTAACCACCCAAACCCACTAGTTTCTAACCTTGCTTCCTCTTCCATTCCTGGCAATCCTCCGAGGCGTCTGAAAAGAAGATGGCCTCGTGACCTTATATTGTAAACTGTTTTTAGAGTTCTACTACTGGGTAGTTTCTCTACATCCTACATATCATTATGTCATTATGATCAAATTTACTTTTTGTATTTTTTATACAGTTGTAAATATCAATAAATTAATAAAAAAAATAGTTTTATATCAATTATATAATTTTTATAAATAAAATTGTTTTCTTTAGTTATGAGAGTAGTAATAACTGTCAGCAGTTTTTGCCCTTACAGCCAACCAACAAAGGAATACAAAAAAAAATTAAAGCTTACCCGTTCACCATCGTTCAATGGAATAAAACGTTTATTTTTCCTAACGAGCCTGTAAACAATGTATCAGGACAAGGAACATGTAGATCTAACAATCAAAAAACATGAATATTCAACTCGAACGTCAAATTTAATTTCTTGTATGATTGATCCTCGGTTTGTCACAGTAATACTGGATCAATGAATACCAACTCCATGCTATCAATCAATCCTCCAACAGGAAGTAATTTATAAAGTTTAAAACGGTATTGTTATTAAAAGTGTTAAATGTTTTCAATGCTGATATGCATCGGAAATTTTTAAAAATAAACATCACAAAATTGAATTATTTTTTAAAAGGAAGTTTTCATATCAATAACAATCAATCACGGCATTAAGTGAAAATTACTAAAGTGGATCCTGATAAGACAAGAGAAAATAAAATCATTATAATTAATTATCTCGAATAAATTGAATATTTCAAACTGAATCCTTTTATTTATTTTTGTTAAATCGTAAGACAAATGGGCACATTAGGTAGGATACTAATTTTTAACAATTAGAAATGCTTTTTTTTTTTTTTAAATCATACCTAACTGATTTCACATTAAAGAGGGATTTTAATTATTCACTTCTAAGCATTAATTAAAAAATTAAAAACTGGTATAACAGTCAGACATTACTTCCTAAACGTATGTGACTGCAGCAAGAGCACTCTACATACACTGACTACCAATACCAATGTCCCGGTTGAGAGAAAAGAGCTGGGAACTCCTGCAGTCCTGCTTTACCCTCACTAAATTTGATTCAGAATTTCTCAGGCTGAGTGTGAATACTGTTCATGACGACAATGGAGTTCAATGTATATTAGTTATTTTCATATTAAGTTTACTTACTGATATATTGAATATATGTGTATTGTGTATTCCAAATTCGAGTTTTCGATGCAAATTAAATTCTGAACCCCTATGAGTCATTAAGTTCACATTGTAAGCAATATTAACCAATAGATACACACAAAATACTGAAGAATTTGATGAATGATAAAGGGATAAAAAGGAAAAATAGAAAAAGGATTTCGAATCGGGAAGAGCCAAGAACGATCAGGCTTTGTATAAAGCTTTACTACTTCTGTATGGACTGTTGTATTCTTAGATGGAACAAAGCTTATTTTAAGTAATTACCAGATTTTTATAATTTCCATTTTCTATATATTTTCTTTTTATTTAATTTAAAAATATTTAATTGATTCATATTTGTTTCAAAACATCGTATGAATAATTTTGTTCATATTTATATCACTATTATCTAATTATTCCCTTAAATTTGGCTAATTATTCTTTTTATAAAAGATTTAAAAATGCACAAGTACCAAATATTCAATATTACTGAATATATTTTTACTCGGTAATGATTTTAATTATAATATTTATTTTCAACATTCAACATTTTCTAAGATATAATAAAATTTTATACAATGCAAACAATATATTTTAGGAAGAAAAAGACACGCGAGAGGTCAGCTAAACTAAGGATTTCCTCTACCAAAGAAAACCATATTCCGACAAAATATGATATTGTAAGCCAAACAAGGCTTGAAGGAGTCCTTGGTCATATAGAAGAGCTATCTTCCATCATTACATAGAATGTCCTCAGGGATCAATATGAAAATCTGTATGTTAGGGCTTAAAGACATTTTCATAACTTAATTGTTAACTGATATTTTATTCCGAATAAAATTATACTTACTTTAAGTGGCTACAATTAAAATTCTCATACAAAAATGTGAATGCCACAACAAAACTCCAGGATCCTCGCGTTTCTCTCCCAGCCACGTCATTGGTATCTTTGATGAACCATTGCATCTTTTATGATCAATTTGACCTCAGGATCTTATTTTGACTTTGAAACATGGCAATAGAAACTTTATATCCGAGAGGAAATTGATACACCTGCATATGTTGTACGGGTTTTGTAGTGACTATTAAAGTTTTATTTATTCCGTAGTGAAGATGAATCTTTCTCTACTACGTCCAAGTCCAAATGAAGAGAAGTGCTGTGGATTGTAAGCGAAGACAGTTTATAGTGTCGGGTGGATATACGGCCGCAATAGTGCCACTGGCCCAACCACAATAAGATTTAAAGACACTAAAGCCCTTGGATCTTTTCAACATACCCTGCCCACTATAAACAGATAATAGTACTTTCACTAACTTTCTTCATTAAGGACGGATATTTTATACATTACTTTATTTTATTACTTATTTTATATACGGATATTATCAGCCAAAGATAGGTCGAACTTAAAGAACATATCGTTATCATCTGCAGGCAACGATCCTTATACTTATCCTCCTCTATTAAAGAAAAGAAATTAAAGAAACCATGCATAGAATCTCACGTCAATATTCACTAGAACCTTCAACCCATTTTTTTTAGAAGGTAGAAATAATATTTTAGATGTTATCAGTTTTACTTAAATTATATCAAAAATATATGTTCTGCAAATTACAAAATTATTGGCTCTCACTGAGTGAGTACGGGTTTAAATATGGTGAGAGATGTTGCACGCAAATAAATTTAATTTTCCTATGATTTGAATAATGTATTTTATAACTAAAAATAATAAACATAGAAAAAACACTAAATTATTCTTTTCAGTTTTAATTAGATATTTTCATCTGGGAATATTCCTTTAAAAAAATGTTTATTTCAACAATCAATCAACTATTTTAAACATAAAATGATTAATGGTTTATTGTCAATATAATAATAAAATTTTGTTTTAATTTTTGTCTATAAAAATATTATAACTATTATTATAAATAATCGGATAGTAATATCAATTTAAATAATTATCCTTGAAATTAGAAGAGTTTCTCCAAGTCAATCGTAAATCAAAACATACTCTATTGTTCACAGTTCAGTTTCATTCGATTGTTTATTAAGATAAATGATTTTAAAATTCTCATCTCAGTAACTCATATTATATATTTTAGAACACTTTTTAACTGCTTCGAATTTGATAATAATAATTAAAACATAACTTTAATCGCTCATTCCACATCACTTTTTAGTAGAAACTCTGGCACATCACACAACTTTTACCTTCCGTCCTACTTCGGGGTTATATAAGTCTTATAGGTCTTAGGACAGCTATTTCTTTATTATTCAGGATAAAAATAATTTTTATATAAAGATAAAGATAAAGTGAACATATGATTATTGATATAATCATGGAATAAGAAAAAATGTATTTAACAAATTCTTTCAAATTTTATATATATCTATTGTTTATTATTACCAACAATGAAATATGAAATTAAAGGTACTTAAAAATTTAAGTAATTATTTAAGCCCTAGATAAAAGAAAGATATTTCAGGACTTTTTTAAAAAAATAAAAACCATTTATTAATTGTTCCCATAAAAATTTGAATTTTATGTTTTCTCCAGATGAGAGTAACGAATCTCAACTTTGTTTGTACCAGTAATACAAAAGTTTAACAAATGAAAACGATGCCATTATTTTTTTTTTCAAGCAAAATTAAAAGTCCTTCATTATTTAAGCCCAGCATACTATTTCATTGAGACCCAGCTAATATTTGTTTATTTAATTCTACACTGATACAATGAGTTCAATAAAAATCGCTAGTCATTTTCGAGAAAATCGGAAAAATCGATTCTATAAAGTGTCACTTCCGGTCGGTTTTATCGAAGATTTTGCTGACACATCTCAGACATGTATACGCCTTAAATAAGTAATTTCAGTTTCGTGTATTTCTTTTTTGATTTAGGCTGTTCAAAGATAAACAGATTATTTTGCAATACTAGATTTTTCGGACTCAAAAAACGAAAATTTTTTTTGGCAATCGAAAGACTTACCCTTACTATATATTCCCTACATAAATAAGTGAAACAATTTTTTAATAATTTTAGGAAGTAATGCAAGAGTATAAGAATTAACTTTTTTTTTTTTTTTTTTTTACCAAAACACTGAAGTAATACTTCAACTAAAAGAAATACGATACATTCTAAACAACTAGAATTCCTACAGAATAATAATCATTGAAAAATAGAAAAAAAATTAATTATTAGCAGAGTAAATATGAGTTAAGAATGTTTAATGTTAAAAAGCAAAGTCAATACAGTTGAGTCACAATATATCTTTCAAGGTAAAAATGAAAACTAACATAAGGTAATTTAAAAAAAAAAAAAAAATGTCTTCTCAAATAATGGATCAAATAACTCATAATTAATTATCAGAAAAAATTTTCCCCTTTTTTATGCAGAACAACCTTGATTCAGTATTTTTTTAAAAATTGCTTTGTTCATTAGAGCGGAATCCATCCACCAGAGAGAAAATTTAATTCCAATACCATCAAAACTCCAGTAATTATGATCTGTAGCTCTGGCTACTATCTTCCATTTACATATTTTATATGGTCGATCCAGGAGCGGGATTCGGAATTACTATTTAATGTTTAATTTTTAACTTGCATTTACATACATACATACATTATCGCTATGCTAGGAAATATCAAACAAATATTAGTAATAATAAAAATAAATTTCAGTGAACACAAAGGTTCTATACTAACTCCAACGATTGTTGGTACTCTTCATTCATATTTCGGTCGACCTCTCGGAAGTTTAAAAAATCAACCAAGTATTACTTATCCTTACATAATAATGAAATAAATAAATTATCGTAATAATATAAAAAAGGGGATATATAATAATATATTATATATTAATATTATTATGATTGAATGGTGAATATTAAAATTTTAAGAATATTAAAATAATTAAATAATTTTTAAGGAATATTAAAAATTCACCATTTGTCATACTCGAAGTAATAATATATACAGAAAATTGACCATATGTCTACGAGAAAATGGCTATTACCTGCGGTTAAAAAAGACAAAAGTAGTTTTTCAATTATTTATTTATTAATACAAATACTTTTTATTATTGTTATTATCATTATTAATAAATAGTTGAAAACTGTTTATGTCTTTATTTACCACCACCCCTGGTCAGGGGGTTGGTGAGAGATGGTCTCTCTCACCAAAGTAATAAATATTTTAAAAAATCATACTGAAATTATAATAATTATAATTATTAATTTCATGAGAGCATAGGTTGTGAAACTGAAATATTACAAGCCAAAAAATTAGAGGCCTTTTCACAATTGGGAGAAAATAAAATAACAAAGGAAATAAACTGGACGATTAGGATAAATTAGGGAGAAATGCCGACCATGCAGTTTTTCATTATATTATGCAGCTCTTCCATTT
>NW_027115270.1:668062-683356 GCF_000696795.3 Halyomorpha halys | reverse complement strand
ATATATGTAATTGAAGATTAATGATTTGTCGTTTGAGAATAAAATCTACTGGATGATACGTTACTGAAATATAGGTGTATCGAGGAAATTAGTTTTTTGATTAGGTGAGCGAAAGTAGTCGATACAAATTGTACTAGATTTTTACATTAGTCCAAAAGTTAACTAAAAATTTAGGCCGAATCGAACGAACCGTATTCAACACACAGGCGTGGCAAGAAAACAACGTTTGCGGAAGTAGATGATGAAATTGATATAGAACCATTTAGTTAACAAACCGCATCATCATCAACCCCCAAAAATTTCATAAAAAGACAATTAATGTTTTGATCGGTCAAGCCAGAACACAAATTCGACAATAAAATAGGCAGACAGACACGAAACCTAAATTCGTTCCTCGATGTCTAAAATGTAAAATGCCAGTGAGTGAACATGTTCAGTTCTGAGAAAGAATATTTATTTCATTTTCTACATTAATACAAACTTTGTCTACCTTTGCTATTAAGGAAACAAAGAAAATAAATTAAAAAAAATAAATAAATAAATTCAACTCTGTCGGTTCGAAAAGTCTAACCAAACGTAGATAATTCAGTTTAAACAGCTGCATATAAGAGGGAAACTACTAGGGATAGGAGTAGGAACGACAAACGTTTGATAACGGTTCTTTCAAAACGAATAAACTGTTATTTTTATTTAGTTCCAGTTCGCCACTTGTAATTTGGTTTTTTTGTTAAAACGATTAGCAAGCACATTCGAAGTAGTGTACTGTTTTGTTTACTTACCTCAGCAAATGTGATTTTTGTTTAGTTATCCACCGGTGACCAACCCATTCTAACCATGGTAGGGGGGGGGGTAAAGTTTTTCATTTTGTGGGACCACCACTTAATGAAAAAAGTCAACGAACGATAGACCTAGGCCAAACAATCTGAGCTACGGACAGCCCCAGCAACCGCCATTACGTTAGTTGTTCTGTGGCCTAAAGTTCTTTTTGCCCATCATTTTGAGTATTTATTACAAATAATATTTTAATGAAAACAATGATAGCAAATAACAATTTTCCAAGAATAACATAATGATTTCTAAAATAACCAATTATAGAAATAAAGTGTATAAAAACTAATAAGATGGTATTCATTTTTTATTATTTAGTATTTATTTAGTATTGTTTTTGTTCTTATGAACTGTTGTTTTTTGTCAACGAACAGTTAATCATAGTTCAGAAGAATAGCAGAAACGACTCTCACTAAGAACTGCAGTAACCAAGGAAAAATATGCAATATTAGCACAGCTGGGAAAAGTTATATTTAAACGACTGATAAGGAATATGAAAAAAAAAAATCAATTACAGAGAACAGAAACACAATGATTACGTAGCATTATTTATTGCAAAACTAAAAAAAAAAAAATGTAATAATTTTTACTAGTAATATGAACAGTATTAAAAGTTTTTTTTTTATTTAAAAGTTTTAATTAGTTTAAAACCATCAAAGATAGGTTTAAGGTCTCGTTGCATCGCTTTTACTTTAGATTTTGAACAGTTTATGAGGTACCATTTCAATTTAGATAGTCAGTTTTATTCAATTAAAGTATTTAATTATTTATTGCAAGGTCGGGCTGGTAAGCCTTACATGATTAATATAATAGGTATATTATTTTTTTTTAAACTGATTATGGGAGTATAGTCTCATACAAAAGACACTCTTAAATACATATATCGTTATAAATTAATAAAAATAAAAAAATGTATTTAAAGATAAAAGTAAAGTTAATAACAAAAACAATGGCATTTATGGATTTTACAAAATAAAAAATTGACTTCTAATAGAAAATAAAAACAAAGTGAGGTTAAGAAAAAAATAAAGAGAAAAAAAATTAGATAAAATTTTAGAGTGACAATAACAGAACAGATACTGATAAATATAGAACTTATAACGGGATGTCCTGCAGCAGCCTGGGCTTCAGTCTTCGGGTTGTGGTTGAGTTTCCCAAGTTGTAGGTCACTGGTTCTTTAACCGTCGGTAACTAGGAGTGGAACTTTTTGAACCTTTTTTTTTTTGGAGGTAGTCTTTTAATGTCTCTATTTGTGATTCCCGATGCAATTGGATGTTTCTTATAAACCAAGGAGCATCATCTGCAATTCTTACGACTTAGTTTTGAAAAAATTGTAATTTTTTCCTTTTCGTAAATTATGCCGCTCCCCAGACTTCACAGCCTTACATTTCTATTAAAGTAGATGTGCAATCCACATTAAGTATTTAGTACAGAATTCGGATGCATAAAACCCATCCCAATCAAAAGTGTATGCTAAAAGTTTCGAACATTCATTTTTAACACTACATGCATCTTAAAACTGTTACTACTCAACTAATCAATCGAATAAAATAACGAATCAGTTTTTTTATTTTTTATGCTGCATCCTCGCGAAAATATTAAAGAGCATTAAATTCTGCATCGAATTAATGAGTATTTATTATCATATATATTGTCAAATAAAAATTAATTCCTACCAATTCCATGGCAATTAGGTTCCCAGCTCTTTATGTTACATCAGTTTTCACCAACATTCTAGAAATCTCTTTGTATCTTTGAGGTTTGTTAAAGTAAGTTAGTAAATATTCCATTCCACTGGATATCAAAATCCCAACGATCTTCATTCGTAAAGCATTCACTAAATTTTAACGGATATTTTTCTATTTTTTTTAAGGAAAAAATTACTTTAAATAAATAACATATAATAAAATTACATGAAGTAGTCACAGTAAACTTTAGTAATTATTACGAGATGGAAGAAAAGTAAGACCGATAAAAATGGAAATTAGAGATAGGAATACTGTGAAAGGAGGTAGTGTCGAGAAATGATCAACAAGCTGAAATTAACTAGGTAATTAACTAACGGCAAGAGATTCTTCTCCCCAACCTATGAATAACAAAATCTACCAAAGCTGAAAGTTAGATTTGAAGTGCAAGATTTTTATAACTAGAGACCTAATTTTCGTGCAGTAAAAAACTCAAAATCGTGTAATAAAAACTCAAAATGTGTACATAACACCCCATATCCTGGAACAATAAACTTTTTATTGTATAATTTATAATATTAATACATAGAAACTAAATAAGCTTTACATTTATGCAAACAAAAATAAGGTGACTAATGTTTTTACAAAGGACGAAAAAATCTAAGTAAGGTTAAGGTATTATGTCACCTAAGTAGATATGATTTTTTCCCAACTTGAAAATGTAATTCCTTATAATTGAGATTTTTGGTTGCGAAATCATCAAACCCATAAAATATTTTTGAAAAATAATAATAATTAGATGTTGTGAATGAAAAGTATTTTTCCTTGTTTTAATTATTTTATTTTATTTCATTAAAGCCAATAAGAACGTTGATAACAATGGTAAAGATAACCTGCTTTCAGGAAGGTATTCCAAATCTCCTTATTTATAATATGTTGGTATTTTTAATTATTATTTATATTATTAACAACAATATGTAATTGTTAGCATTATAAGACTAATAAGGAGAACACAATGTAATTTTAAAAAAGATTTCAATTAGGTAATTGTTTAAATTATAAAAAAGAAATTGTGACATATTTATCAAGTGTTGCATGCATAGGATACATTTGTTGTAGTTGGGGTGACAACCTCGATACGTTGTTATTAGTTTTAATGAAATAAAATAAAATAATTAAAAAAAGGTAAAGTAATTTTCATTCACAAGATCAAATTACAACTGAAACTCATACAGTAGCAGATATAACATTAAGATAATAATAGTAATAAATAAAATACTACTGGCATCAGCGACGTTTCATTTAACTTAGAGAGATTCCTCTGAATTAAATGTCTGTTTACTAATACTGAAATAATAAAATCGTTAACAAATTCCGGAACCTAAGTTGTTTCACTTCTACACGCATATTTTTATTTAATAAAAAGGACTATTTTAACCATAGATGCGCAGTTATAATAATTGCTAAATAAATAATTAATAAATAGATAATTGCTCCGACAAACAATAAATAAATGAAAACAGGATGAAGTGTTTCATACTCCCACTAGCCTAGGCTCGTAGCATTAATATCGCCCACACGTTATTAAAACTACTCATACGTTTTTAATACGGATTTAATGAAAATTAGTACTAAAAATAATAACGCAATATTTTTCCATCTCCTAATTAATTTATCTAGGTCAAAAGGGAGCTTTAGTTTCTGCTATTCAAACTGATAAATAATAATGCTTCTGCAAGTATACATAGCAGGCGCCCTATAATAGCTACTGAAATTGATAATGGCGGAATTCCTGAATTTATTATAAGGGAAAAACAGTGTTTCAAACTTAAACAAAACTATAAAATAAATCTAACTACAATAACATAGCCTAATTTTTTTCTTTTCCTTAATGATTTTAAAGCATTACAGCGATTGCTAAGCGACTACTAAAGCGATTGCTAAGCATTACTAGATGTTAGACCAAAACTGACATATGTCGCTCTAATTGCTATCATAATATTTTTTTTTACCTCTCGTAACATCGTGACGTACGAGATGTTAAAATAAACATTCGCGTAAAAAGGAACCATTCTAGAGACGTTTAGGCGCCTGTAATGGAAAATCTTTTCTTATTTTTTCCATTTTAATTACTGTGATCCTTAACAAGGAATATGTATCATGAATTAAGGAATTTATTTTTCAAAATACAAATATATTACTCTTTTATCTGACACCCCAAGAAATATGTCTTCCTGTGAAAAATGAAATATGGGCTAGTTGGCAAGTCATGTGGATTAAAAGCCCGCCAAGCAAATTAAAAACCAATAAAAAAACGATTAAACCATGGACCACATCAAACCGTTCCAATCGCAGGGAGGAGGTAGCTATAGCCAGATTAAGATTAGGTCATACGAATTTAACTCATGCATACCTGATCAATAAGCAACCACTGCTAAAATGTCAATACTGCAACAGTACACTTACAGTCAGTCACATATTTGAAGAATGCCATTTCTATTCCATGAACATAAGTAGATAAGGGAGTGGGACCGAGTGTATCGGATGCTTTTAACAATGACCACAAAAAGCATAGAACTGGTTTTAATTTTCTTAAAAAGGAACAACCTTTTGAATAAGATTTAGTTAGAGAGTTTTTGAATAAGATTGAATAAGAGTTTTAAATATTGAAATTAAATTATAAAATGTGAAACATGGACGTAGATGTTCTCTGGGTTTTACGCTCTAAAGCCCCAATGAACAACAACTATTGTGACAAGTTATCATTAAAGCAATAATATTCAATGTAACTGAAGATAACTAACTGGACGAGACAGATCGGGTCCCTAGTGAATACTCGGTGAGGCAGGGAACCGCAGGACAGCTCCAACTAATGACTTCATCACAGCCTTTGTCGTGTCTCGACGCTATACTCTCTCAGTTAAACATGGATAATCCAAATCAATTCTGTGGAGCTATACCATCATATATCCCAATTAATTGTCTCCAAGAGTAAGTAAAAATAAAAAAAGAAATTGCAAATTAATAAATTAAAACATCCCTACATCTATTACACCAACTAATCGTTTTTTAGTCTATATAATTCACGATAATGGTAATTTTAAAAATATGTTTTTGTAATTGTTTTATAATAAACTGTACGATTATTGAATATCTAAAAAAAATTAATGTATGTTTACTTACGGTGTGCTTATCCATATAATAGAATTCTGATGTGAACATATGCAATATGCTAAGATTTCCTAATTGTAAATATACTCAAATGGAAGCCACTTAGACGGACTAGTATTTTACAATTATTATCTTCCTAACAGCACATTCCACGATATTTACCAAAATAAATTTACATTTATTTTTTCGGGTAAAAAAATGTAGTTTTTGTAAAAATATTTCTTTGGAATTATAAGACGTACAGATATTAATTAATCAAATTGAAGCTACTCGAATAAATGGCTGAAATGACTTTATGATGATTATCTTCGAATGAGTAGCAGTTTACTTATTTACCAAATATAGGAAAAACATTTTTTTTTTTAATATTACCCCTGAACTACTGAACGTAAAGAGTTCTCTATTCTAGAAATATACAGTTAAGAAAAACTTAGAGCTCTATTTTATAAAGAACTGTGCAATTTGAAAAACAGTACCTCCCAACAATTAAACGTAAAGTGCTCTTTTGTATAAAGAAATATATAATTTGAAAAACAGCACCTCTCAACAATTAAACGTAAAGTCATCTATTGTATAAAGAAATATATAATTTGAAAAACAGTACCTCTCAACAATTAAAGGTAAAGTGCTCTATTGTATAAAGAAATATACAATTTTAAAAACAGTACCTCTCGACAATTAATGGTAAAGTGCTCTATTGTATAAAGAAATATATAATTTGAAAAACAGTACCTCTCAACAATTAAACGTAAAGAGCTCTCTTAGGGGCTCAAAATTTAGCAAATTTACACTACTTTAGAATGGTGTTAATATTTTTTTGTTGGAGTGAATAGTTTTGAAGACAATTAGCACTGAATCAAAAAAAAAAAATGTAATTCCGGTAAAGTGCACCTTAAATCGTTCATTTTCTACATTTTTTTGGACCTGTTGTAATATAATATACCTGAGTATAAATCCGGGTAATAATGTAATGATTCCTGCCCAACACTGGGACCTATCACTATTTTTAAATATATCTATATTTATTGATTATCATTCCTTATCTCTCCATATCTGTATGGTATATAAAAAAAATTTCTAATTAATAACATTTAAAAATTATGTATTAAATCTTCCATAAACATAAAGGTAGATTACAGTAGTATTACTTTATGGATTAAACACTAGTGTTTATAAGCATTATTCATTGTTATAATTAATATTCAAATATAACAATTTAAAAAGTAAACAGACTGAAGATATGATGATACAGTTATTAAGGAAAAAAAAATTAAAACTTTTTTAAATTAATTTTTTTTAAATAAAAATAATTGAACTGTTTATAAATTCATCATATTCTCATTATTAATGCATGGTTTTCATCTTATTGTTCTATCTAGGAAAATGCCTAAAAGGGACCAAATAGAGAAGATCCGTTTCCCGTAAAGGTGAAAGGAATCGAAATGGGCAACAGAAGGTAATGGACAGCCGATATGAGACCGCTCCACACTGAATAGAGGAACAAAGACCAATCACTGGTCATTATGTAGTTAGTGGGGGTCAATAACCCCTTTCAACAGCACTGTTATTATATTCTGTCACATGTAACACCTAACTAGAGGTCTTCATAGGTGTTCGTATCCTTTTCAGGGGGAAGTAGAGCTTCTGTCAATTACTGTCAAACAACTATGTAATATACAAAGTGATCAACCCACTACCCCGTGACCTTGCATTCATTGCTATAACCATTAGTTTTCCAAGATTATAAACAAAAAAAAATCCACTTGAATGAAAATTATAATTCAATGGTCATTTTTGTACTAATGATAAATACACTTTATTTATTTTCGTTCCAAACATTATACATTTACTGTATAGCATTATTCTTATAATCAAGTCGGGATATTTCCAGACTTTAGTTCCAGCAGTTTTCTCAAGGAGTACCTCAAGGCACTATGTTGGAGCCAGTAATCTTTATCGTTGGTCTGAATGCAGACGACATTGGAATCTACGACTTGAGCCAACCAACTTTTTAGAGGAATTGTCCTCCATCAACCCTTCGGTGGTGGTATAGATGTCTCCCATGGTCGACGTACTCATCATAGAAAGAGGTCTCGGCACTGCCATTCTGGTCCGTAACTAAACTATGAAACCGGAAGATCGGTACCTTCCTAATCTATGAATACAAAAAGGCGAAAACAAGACAATTGTAATTCCGCATTCGTCGAACCCATTTCTGATCTTAAAATCTTAATGAAGCAATACTAGAAATATTGTAGAAATTCATATATACCAGGCAATTTTGGTATAGAGGGTATTTAAGACTGAACTGATACCCCCCCTTTTTTTAGACCGTTTTGAGATTTTCGAAATAAAACTTAGTTATGGTCAATGAAGTTTCTTTTGGAAGATTCTTAATAACATCCTCCAATTTTACTTTAGCGCAATCAAATCAACAAAATTCGCGAACAAAAGAGTATCAAGAGTATCAACCATTCTTGAATACCATTTAAACAGAACTATTAAATGGTACTCAAATTAAACAGAACTTTTGTAAATAAAATGTTATACAGGCTTGGTATTTATTTAAACATTAAGAAAAGCTTTATAAGATACGACATATATTTATTTGTTTAGACATCCATTTGGGTCTAATCAGAGTCAAAAAACTCCGATTCACTACTGATCTTTTTCAGAGTAAATAAAAAAAAAATCAGTAACGTTACGACCCTGGGGTTCATTACTTTTTAAGGTAATAGTGTTTCTTGAACAACAGTGGTGCAAGGAGATGATGATGATCATCACGCTCAACTGCCAGGTTTTTTAATTTATCTAATTAAATACTGTTTCTTTATAGAGGTTAGGCGTGGCTCAGGAGAGCTGCAGAACACAGGGTTGACTCAAGGCTAAACTAAAAAGAATAAATATTAATCTGCCACAGTCAAATTTGAACCTAGGCCCGGCATTTAGTACTACAACGCCTTACTCACTTAACTACCCAGCTCCCAGGGAAATAAACATTATTAAATAATTCAATAGTAGAACCACCATCTCCGTGATTGTAAGGACAATACTATCACAAATTTTAAACTAACAAGTTTATCTTAAAAATCTGGCTAATTATACATTGTTGACTTAAGTTACGACAGAATACAAACATGATGCGAACTATTCCATTGCTATCACGTAGAAGTGATAAGATCTATCATAAACTATACAAGAAAAAAAACTGGGCAGACAAAAAAAAACTTAAGACTATTCAAGGTTAAAAAATAATGAAGCAAAATATAGATAAAGGCGCAAAGAATAGAATATTTATATTAAAAAATAGAATTAAATAACCTTACTATTCATTTGAGGCTGAATGTCCTTATATACTTTAGGTAACACCAAGGCTTGCTGATTTTACGTAATCATGTTATATTATTTATATACATCAATAAAATTAATATAAACGACAGAATACTAATAAGAAAAATAAAGTACCAGGGAAAAAGTGTCACCCGGCTTACAACCTTCCTCTATAAACTTCCATCAATACGATCACTGACAATAGGAACCAATTTGTAACTGAAAGGTCTTTCATCACCAACTCTGCATTTCCAGCTACTTCATATTACTTCGACTTAAACGCTAAAAAGGAAGATACGTCCCATAAGTTCTTGGTGGGAACGTAAAGCTAAGCAATAATATCTGATAATAGATGATAAAATAAAATTTAAATTAATTTTTAAAAATTTTGAAACCTACTTAATATACATGCATTAACTGTGATTCACGTCTTTCTTACGATGAAGATTGAGTTTTATTCGTTGGATATTATTTTGAGAAATCGAGCACCTAAGGTTTTTTAAACCCCACATTCATATAAGCTACGTACCAAGAGGCCTCAAGGTAAAGCAAATTTCGCGCACGAGAGAAAAGAGAAGAAAAATCCCATATCCTTTCTTAATTGATTTTTTTAAATGTTGAATTAATGTACCAGTTAATGGGCATTAATTTTAATTAGTTTATCATTGAACGCAGTCAGTTCACCAACAGAAGCGATCGTTATGCGGGATGGTATACATTACGCTCCTTACTCGATGTTAATAATCTTTATTTTTATCCCATAGAGCTGTTTCGGTAAATTTGTGTAGTAATTATAAACCGATTAAGGAGGCCATATTTGTTATACTATATTACATTTTAAAACTTTAAAATCCCTAAATTTCATTAGGAAATATATTATAAGCAATGCTGATAAAAATTGGTTCCAGCATTGTACAAGAGTGATTCTTTTACTACTTACCAATAGTGAGTTTTAAGTCTATCAATTTAACTTACTTTATTTTGTCTACGCCAGTGGTTCCCATCTGATGGTCCGCGGAATGATCCACTAGCCCATATTTTTTGAGAAATTTTATAAGAAGTTAAGTTTTAGTTAAAAGATAAATAGACTATTAGAAGGCTTCATAATACACCTTTTAAAACCCTAATTTTTAAATATTTTATATGGGGGACTCCTCTTAATCCTAAGAAAGAAGTGGGGGTTGGGAGGATAGCGCACATGTTTTAATTACTGGCTTATTGGGCCCCAGACTTCTATAACATGAGATTTGTAGTTCAATATATTCAATAGTTTTGTAACACACCAAACCTTAAAAGTTCCGATATTTTTACATTTTGTAGCTGTCTGAGCTTAAAAATGAGAGAATCGCTTAATAATGAATGTCCCACGACTAAGTTTTCCATCTTCCAAACAAAGTTTTCAACGGAAACTTCTACTTCTGATTAAAATATAATTTCTTGAAAAATGAAAACCATTCCCCCAAGATTTGAACTTTGAATTAGCAGCACCCTAAAATTAAGAGTCCAAAAAAAAATAACATTTACAGGAAAAGCCAAGGTATGCTTTTATGTTGAACTTGTGTGCCGAAACATCAGCTTTAAAAAATAAATTTAGGTTAAATTTTATACCAATAATTTTTTTTTTTTTCTTCTCTGAACCCTAACATAATATTTTCCGGGAAAAATAAACATAAATAAATATAATATTGAGGCAAAGTTTTGCAGTTCCATTGCTCGCAAAGTCATTCACTACAATGACAAAAACAGTTGTTTTAGAACAATGAATTTCTTCAACTAATTATTAAACAACTATATGTGTATATAATAATTTAATATAAATAACTATTACAATTAAAACACTACTTACAACAGTTTATTACAGTGTGATCTACATATTTGTGATATAACGGACCCTGGTGTGGTGTCTGCCAGAACCAAATAATGATGAAATTGTGGAAGGTTTTATTTTTGTTTTTATAACACGTATCCGTTTTTTCTATAAATTATTCAGTCTGTTTTTTTTTATTTAATTATGTCCTATGTGTTATTAGGTTGGAGTAAAATAAATTTAAAATTTTTACTTCTAATATAAAAAAAATTCTTTGTTCTAAAAAAAATATTTTTTTGCTTATTGTAGAGCACGAATATACAAACAATAAATTTTACGTACCTCAACAGAGATAAAGTCAATTAATGACAGAATCTCAAGATCCACAAATATATATATCAATAACAGTCAAGAAAAAAAGTTCTCATCGTCTGCAATATTACACTATTCGAAATGAAAGAAAAGATAAAATAAGACTTGACCAAGAATGAAGCATAAACCACTTTATGAAGACTAAATAAAATAAATTAATTTTACAAGGTTGTCGACTAGGTAAGCAGAATATGAAATTTAACATCAAATAATTCTATTGAGTCATAGGGAGAGTTGATTCAGCTATAATGCCGGGGATAACTGCTCCCGCTCTAATTATCTAAAGAGGAGCTGAATACTATTTCAAAGGGAACATAATTGACAGAATAACAAGGAAAAGGCAAGGGTTCACCCCTATATCGTCTCTCTGTTCAAATTCAAACTCAGATTATATAAAATGCTCACTATTCTAAATGTAGAAATGCTATTAATTAATTCTTGAGAATCATCTTACATTTTAAATATTACAAAAAAATTAATTTAATTTATACGAGAGGAATATTATAAAATCTATACAGTAAAATTATCAGGGCGTTGATAATAACATTAATTAAGGTCTTTTTTTATATTATTATTATTATTTTTCTCTTTTTGGATAGTAGCAATATGCTATCGAAATTATTTGGACCGACCAATGAGTTTGTAAGCTAGGCAAAATATAAATTTATTTTCATTAAAATTTGGATTTAAAAATTTTCGAAGACGATTAAAAAACGAATGACTTACTTTTTCCTAAAAAAAATTTTAGTCTTAATTAAATATATTCACAAATATTTACTCTTCTTTATCGATATTTGGAAAAAAATATTGGTTTTTAAAAAATTATATCTAGGAAAATATAGTACGTTATCAGTTTAACTGAGGCTCAAATATTCACAAAATTAATTTTTTTTTAATTATTTATTTAATGTAATTTACAACTATACAAAATAATACAATAGGTAAATATGTAGTATGTTTCATATACACTTGAAAATCTCGGGAAGGAACCACCCATTGGTGGTACTTCAAACATTAATTTAAATTAGAAGGTCCCGTGGCCATCTTCTTTTCAAACGCCTCGGAGGATTATCAGGGATTGTTAGGCATGAAAGATTAAGAATTAATGGGTTAGGATGATTAAGGAGTTTGGAATGAAAAGACGCAAATCCGTTTTGGCTCAAATCTGCAACGAATGGGATGTTAAGGACTTTGTGAATGAGTTTATTTGTGACGTAATAAGGAGCATCAAGGATCTTACGTAGGATTTTGGATTGTAACGATTGGATGCGGGAAGAATTTGATGGTTTGGTGGAGCCCCAGAGCTCCATATGTCCAAACAGTTTTACTTTAGAATCCATTGAGAGAAATTATTTTACAATTACTTTTAGGTTAACTTGTAATTTTACTGGACTATTACTGTTGCATTTGAGTAGATGGTTTACAATGAAAATTGTAATTTTGAGTTTATCTTACATATCTTAATGTTTATTTGAAATGAAAAATAATTTATTATTCTGGGACTACATCTCTTTAGAACAGTTAATTAAAGCAATGTAATATTAATTTTGCAATAACATATATTGGCCATAAACAATGTGCCCACACTTAATTAAAACTTATATTAAAATTGTATAAATAATTTTAGATACAGATAAATTTTTTTTTTTTTTAATAATTAAGAAACTAACTGAACAAATACAAAAAAAAGTAATTATAAATTATCTGTACTATTATAGTATTGGATTAGATTGGTGAAGTAAATGGTAGTTAAATAGAAGGGTTTTAAATGAGGGAAGGGTTGGTACATGACGTATGTTAGAGGGAATGGAGTTCCAGTGTGAGGCGACTCGGGTAAAAAATGATTTATCAAACGCAGCAGTTCGGTGAGGTGGAGGGTAGATATCAGATTAACGGGACCTGGTAGAACGGAATTGGACTGAGAATTTTATTTGCAGGTTTTCTGATATCAGAAGGGCGCTAAGTACTAATTAATTGCAATAGAAAAGAAGCCATATCAGTTCGGCGTAATTCTGGGTTATGTATGTACTGCGTATCTCTGCTGATATGTATAGAATATATAGGTATTATGAATATCTACACAAACCGGAAAAAAAATTAAATTCATCCAACACTAGTGGGATCAAAAAAAGGTAATTCAAATTCTACCATGGTCCACAGTATGACACATAAAACCAACTCTTACCGTACACACATACATACTTCGAGCCTCTAAAAGAAAACCACTTAAAAGGCTGACGGGTAAATGCAGACCACTCTTTAAAGCCCGTACAGGAAGCGGAAAAGACATCCTTAGAAGAAGTAAGGAACGGTATAGGAAGGTGTGACCTAATTGGCAACCGTTCTCCGCATTCCTAGGCGATTCGCTCCTGGATCGGACATGGAGGGGAGAGTTACTGTTCTCATTCTATGCCAGGTGAGGATGGTCAAGGATTGTCTGGAATAGAAGCTAGAAATATCTACAAGATCCCGATCTATATAGTCCGTAAAAATTGCGTGTATGGCAGTCTTAAAACTCTAACTAATTATCTAAAAAAATTAACTAAAGTAAAGAATAAAGTATTTTTTTTGTAAATAACTATGCACCAGAGAAAAAACATAGTAGAATAACATAGAGAAGTGTGTCATGAACAAATTATTTTAAAACTCTGTCAACCGATAAATAATACAGTATACATGAATCAAAATACGGTTATGACCCTCTAAAACCAGAGTGGGCATTTTATTGCATAATTTATAGCAATCCCTAAATTTTTTCACCATTAAGATGTCTTTCATTACCAGTAAGCATGAAAGAATTTTTCCAAACTATTATTATATAAATAGCAAAATGGGAAATCGGCAGGGACTGGACAACACATCAAAACGTTTTATACTGCTTAATTTTAAGATTAAAATAAAAATGAATTGTACTAATAAGAATTTGATTTATGGCAAAACTAAGAGATTGTATTTTTATGTTATGTTCTTCTCTTTTGTGGATGTTAACTGTGAATCGAAATCGTAAAAAATTGTAGCGAAATAATATAATTTTTGGTTGTTATCAGGGGCTCTGTAAGGTAAACTGTTCCGAATACAAAACTGTAAATGTTTGAACACTCATAAACTTTCACAGTTCCAACTAACCACTAGATAGAAATATGTGGTGTACCACTTTTCATTCGAGAATGAAACACTGAACTCATTTGCCTGTTAGAGGTTTGACGACTAAATATACAAGCATACAATCCACATTTGACACGTTCCGTAAAATGCATCATATTAATGAGTAAATTTATAAGATATCCCAATCGGTAAAATCTATGTTTTCCTAAACCAACTGATTTCAATTTTGAGCAAATAACGATAAATGTCCAATCATTAGTTCTGGTGTTATTCAAGAGATGTCTTTGTTTCTATCTTAAAAATTATTAAAATTAATATTTAAAATTTACTTTAGAAAGAAATTAAATTGTACATACATTAGGAAGCAATATAATTCCACTTAAAGTTTTAAATATTTTATATAGCTGAGTGTTTATAAATTTTTTTTATTTTATGAACAAGGGAAAAATATCTTAATAGTTAATAGTAAGTTATTTAATTCATATCTTAATAGTAAGATATTTAATTAGTTAATTTCCACTCATAAAATTTCTCAAAATATTTACATAGAGACTGACTAATTTCAATTATATCATGCAAATATCACATAATTATTAATGTACCGTTTATAAAAAGCAAGATAAAGAAAAAATGTTCAAGAGCTCATTAAATAAATAAGGTTTCTGAAGGTAAGAATAAATAAATGCAAAGTTTTAACTTCTTGATAATTGACTCTTGCCAAATTTGACCTGCGATGGTTCCTCCCTTATTCTGGAAATGCTTTCGTGGAAGATCAATATTTGGGCCTCTTCCAAGAAAAAGAATACAGCCCGGAGGGAGATTATTTTTTTTTTTTTTAATAAAAAATACTTTAAAATGAGAGAAACTCTTTTAATATCCTGAACTAATATATTGAAGAAATAATTTAAATTATATTATTTCTTATAAATATACCGATAAAATAGGCATAAATTTTCATTTATGGACCTCAGAAGCATTGTCGAAACGTACTTCTAA
>NW_027115270.1:656973-662712 GCF_000696795.3 Halyomorpha halys | reverse complement strand
TATATATATATCTGTTTTCTTTGTGCAAAAGTAATTTATTTTAGAGTTTAAAAAACTGTCTAACACTGTGATCCACATTTATTAAAGAACTTATAAAACGATATAAAATTAGTTCTTAACAAAATAAAACTTTCATTACTTAACTGGATTTTTTCAATATTTTTAAGTAGGTTCTCCTACTTTATATATCAATCAATGAAAATTCATTGAGATTCCCTAATTACAAGTTTGTAATTTCGATGAAAACATTAGAAACTTTAGTAATGCGGTAATGGAAAAAAAAGATGGTTTCATGAGATTGTAAATTATTTCAGCCTTGTACTATATCTGCAACTAATAACAATAGAATGGTATCCAGAATTCTTTCATGCGCTCATAATGCAATCATGCAATGCATATAATTTAGGAGGCACGTATATAATTTTCATAAAGAATGGAAATAAGATGTGTGCTCCTTTAAGAATTTTGAATGAATACTATTGTAAATGTATTTAATGTATTGTTTAATTATAAATATAATTTTTCATATAATTCTTAGGACGTCAAATTGCTACAAAATAATCACGAGATCTCAATGAATAATCTGAGAAACCTAACTTGAAAATTGGTTTGCTTAACGTTTGATCAGGTTATGTGACAGCCCTAAACACGATCAAAGATAAACGGCAATTTGTGGAATGAAAGCCCAAGGAGTAAACTAGAAATCATTAAAAAGGGCGTCTAGCCCTGGGGTACCTCAAGCCGCAAATACCGTACTGACCAGGCTAAGAATAGCTCACACGAGGCTCACCCACTCTTATTTTATTTCAAAAGATAAACGCCTCCGAACTACCAGCAGTATTGCAACAACAATTTGACAATTGGCCATATTTTCCAAGAATGCCCATATTACACATCACACCTCAATAGCTTGATTAGTAAACCCGGATATTTTAAAACCCTTAGATATGATAATAAAACAGTGAAATTGGTGTTTCAGTGTTTAAAATCAAAATACTGACACAAATATAACATCGGATAGACACAAAAAATAAAAAAAATAAATTAAATTACACAAATTTAAGAAAAATTAAATAAGGTATAAATGGCGATGACCATTGATGTTTTACGCCACTAAAAAAAAAAAAAAAAAACCCTAAACACATTACTGTTCTTGAGCTTCGCGGTAAGTAGTCGGGTAAAAAATTGTAGACATTTTTTTCTTGTTTAACTTAATGAAACAAAATATGATCAAATAGTTTTCGGCAAGTAACGAACAAAATTTTAAAAAATATATACAGTATAAAAATCTAGGGAATTTACACTTGTCAAATTAATTAATTGATATTATTTTTAAATGCATGGTTTTCAGATTATGGACGGAAACCTGAAAATAAGAATAATTTTTTATATTTTCTGAAAAAAAGTTGATGTGGTGAATACTGGAATTCGGGTGCAACGCTCCCAAAAACAATAGACAGAAAAATAGTTAATCTTTAGATAAAAACCCAAAATGCTGTTATGAACGTGTACAATATTAATTTTAAGCCTTATACTTGACTTTATGATATTAATTGAAAATTGCAATACTATAGAATGCTTTCCACGCACAGACGAAAAATGTATCTAAAGGATGAGAGAGAATTAAATTTATAATGCTAGTGGAAGAACATCTGCCCACTGAAATAGGGCACCCACATGACTCCCACTCCTGCCATTCGGTACCCATACGACACTCCTCCATCTTAGAACAGCACCTGATATTAAACAGGCTGCGCGTCGAACAGCCACCTCTGGGGAGTCGATTAAAGTCACCAGATGTAAACAGGGAAACGTTAAAACACTATTAATGGACGCTAGAGCAAACACGGAAAAAGACTCTATTTTAAAGTTGTTTATTTACGTTAGAAGGGACGAAAGAAAATGTTTCTTTTATTGGGATCGTAAACTTCAAAACATACTTTTACTTTTGCAGCGAAAATCACTAGAAAATGAAGAAACGATAGGTGAGAAAATCTGCAATTTAATTTCCCACACGGATCGGAGAAATAATTTTAAATATCTTATTTTCTTTAAAAAAAAAAAAAAAAACGATTTGGGTCGTTCTCACAGTAAGAGACAGAAGTTGATGCCAAGACCATTTCTGCCGACCCACTAATGAATTTGGGGGGCTGGGAAAAATTTTAAACTGCAATAAAAACATTATCTGAAAGTGAATTTATATTTTTCATTCTTATTTATTTACTGAAATTCAAAATTGAATTGAATAAAAAACAAATCTAGACAGAACTAATGGGTTAGAATGGGTAAGCAGTTTGCAATGAAAAGACGCATATCTGTTTTGGGCAAAATCTGCAACGAATGGGATGTTAAGGTCCTCGTGGATGAGTTTATAACGTAATAAGGAGCATCAAGGATTTCACATAGGATTTTGAATTGTAAGGATTGGATGCGGGAGGAATTTGATGGTTTAGTAGAGCCCCAGAGATCAAATCCATAAGTCCAAATTGGTCTGATTATCATATAATATAATATTTTTTTGTAGTGAATGGGAAGTTTAGAGCGTTTGTCGAGTAGGTGTTGTAGTAGCAAACGAAATCTACGAGCAGTTTCTTGTCGTTTCAGTCTTGTATGTGTATTCCAATTAAGCCTCTTGTATTAGAAAGATATTTAAAAACAGGAGGGTTGAATCAATATTAAATTTTTAAAAAATGTATACCAATTGAATTGTTGACCAACTAAATTGTTAATTAAATTGAAGGCATGAAGTAGATGAAGAAGCTTTGTTATAATCATAAGCATTTAAATAACATTACATTTTTTAAAATTTATTTATTGAAACTTACAACTATATAATAAAAATATAATAACTAAATGTGATAAATGTTTTAGAACACCTTATAATCTTGGCAAAGTACCACCCAATGGGGTACTTCGATCATTGCTTTAATTTGAATGTTTAAAAGACGCCACAAAGGATTATCAGAGATTGTTAAGAATGAGAGATTAAGAACTAATTGGTTTTGGTGAGTAAAGAATGAAATAAGGTATATCTATTTCAGGCCAAATCTGAACGAATGGGATGTTGAGGTTTTTACGGATGAATTTGTAACGTAAAATGAAGCTTCAAGGATTTTATGGAGGATTTTGGATTGTAAGGAAGATTTGGTGCAGCCTGGACCGTATTTAGCTGAGGGAGTTAAGTGACAACTTCATAATTGTAGCGGTTCGAATCCGGCTTGGAGGGCCGACTTTTTTCATTACTGTCACGGTACCACGAAATGAAAACTTGGCCCCTACACCATGGTTAGAATAGGATGTTACCTCCAGACAATCATATTTCAGACTAAATAAAAAAATTTCAATTTCCGAAAACTATTACAATTTAAGGTTTTGAAAAATTAAAAAAGGTTCTATTTTATGCAAAAGTATTTAAACAGTTCTTGAATTCATCAATATCAAGTATTCCTAAAATGTCACATAAAATCTTCGTCCACTCATGTCTACAGTAACTTAGATTTTAAATAGCGTAATTCCTATAAATAAAGTTGTCTTCACAGTAGTCACTAGCAACGGAAAGCTGCATCAAATCTATAACGGAAGTCGATTTTAAACATTGCCTCTCGGAATAAAAAGTTTTAGGCTTGTGTCATTTTCCTTGTAGATGTCCAATATACCATTTATTTTTCAGAATCATAAAATACTATGCAGCCCGAAGCTTTTAGAGAGAAAACATTAAAAACATTAATCACTATTATAAAGGCTAAATACAAAAACTATTCTTAAGTGTATATCTATATTCTTATTTTTTTTTAAATATTTCTTAATTTAAAAAAAAATGTAAACACATCCGTATTTAAATATATATGTTAACTACTTGTTATAATATTAACAATAATAATACAAATTATAAAAGGTGAACAATTCAATTTCTACCAAATTATAAGGGGAATATCCAAAAATAAGACGAGATAGGAGCTATCTCTTCTCTAATATTCAAGAAATAAGTACATCATTATATCCAAAAGGGCTGTTTGAAAAGTCATCCTTTTTATCTTCATGGTAATTGAAAACTTTTAAAGGCTCGTGTGTTAGATAACTAGTACAATAAAAGTGAAATAATATAAACATTTTAAATATTGAGATAGAAAGATACAACAAAAAAAAGAGAAAAGTGGAAGAAGGAGTGACAAATAAAAGAGCTAATATTACCCTATTCTAAAATCTAATATTACTGTCTAAAAATATTATCATATTTTACTTTAATTACATTAGAAAGTAATATACTCATATTAAGACTTTAATTAACTTCAATAGACTGGAATATTTTCATTTATTTGTACCAGATATTACTATAAATCATTTTCTTAATTATAATTTTCTATTTTTGCCTTTATCCATTCTTCTTATTTGCGGTCAACAAACATCGTACAAAGTAATTGAAACAAATCTTTCTTATGTTATTATTTAATCAACCTGTAATTCATATTTTCTGAATTAATAAAATATAAAAAAAAAAAAAAACTGGAAAACAGTAACCGCCAACATTAGAGCCATACCAAAAAAAAAATTATAAATTCACAAAACCAAAAAGTTAGTTTTGTGAATTTATAATTTTTTATAATAGCTACGTAACAACCCTTCAATTAGTAATGGATCATTTAAATTAAATCAACATCAAGCTGTAATAACCTATCATTAAATATTTATAACATAATTTATTAGTTTCTAAAAAGTGATTATTAAAAAAGTCTTTTAAATTTCCTGTATTATTGTGTATTCTAACGAATACTACGTAGTAAAAGATAAAAATAAAAGCTACTTAATTAAGCTAATGTAAGATAAATTATGGAGGTATAATTTTAAACAGTTGTGACTATAACAAGATAAAACCCTTAGCAGGGACAGTTTACCGCATTAAATATGTACGTTACGTGTGACATGCTACCCATAACAACTTTTGTGATTTATTGAATCTCTACAGCGCTTGGTTTTATTTTTATTTATTTCTGTGAATTCTTGATTCACTAAACTGCCCCTTTTCTAAAGCGTTTTTTGTACGTTTTAATTAATATTAACAATGCAATCGATTAAAGTAATATAAACAATTTTAAATATTATAGTTCTATTGTATAGCCACTATAAGCAAGATGATATAGGAGATAATATTATCGATGTAGCTAGTTCAGATAATGTGTTGTAATTTTTATTATTTATTTATTGCTATTTCCAACTATATTCACATAAAAATACATTCAGTAAATTTGATGTAAGACCTAAATGGAGTGATATAAGAAACTACCTATTGGTAGTTCTCTAATAACATTTTTTCTTCATTAGAAGGTCTCGAGGCCATCTTCTTTTCAACCACCTTGAAAGAATTGTCAGGAATGGAAGAGGAAGCAAAGTTAGAAAAACTGGATTTGGGTGGTTAGGTAGTTTATAATGGAAGGTATGATATCTGGTTCTGGCTAGATCGGTTACATATGGAACATTACGGTCTTTATGTTTGATTTTATATGAGACAAATAAGGAGCATTGAGGATTTTACAAAGGATTGGATTCGAGAGGAAATCCGTATGTCAAGATAGGCCTTATTATAGTTGTGTATATCAGTCTTCTGTAATGAATTGGAAGTTTAGAGCGTTTGTCTAGTAAGTTGTTGTTGTTGTTGATTGTTGCTTAAGGCGTAAAACCCTCTGGTCCTCAACGCCTATGGCATGATAAAAGTAAAAAATAAATAAATAAATAAAAAATATA
>NW_027115270.1:653558-656624 GCF_000696795.3 Halyomorpha halys | reverse complement strand
TTGGCCTGCCATTTTTCTAATATTTGTAATTTAAGGGGTGTACTGAGTTCTGATGGGGTAAGAACGGCGGTGCCTCGGTATCTAGTAAGTGTTTCCTGTCTTTTCAGTTTTGTGTGGGGATTGTAAGTTAGTCGTTTGTTCAGATGCAATCCAAGGTAGCGGATTTGTTCGACAGGAGTAGGAACAACATTATTAAAGGACACGGTAGGGAAGTTAGTAGATTAACGACGAAGAGTAAAGGTTATTTTATGGGATTAATGTCAATCCACCATTTTCGACACCAATCTTCATGGATTCTACTGTGAGATTGGAGAGTTTGAATTGCAATTAAAGGGTTATTATCAACTGCGAACACAAATCTTTACCCGTGGTTAGAATAGTGTTAGGATTGGTTGATTAATGTAAAAATTTCAATGGGTTGTCTCAAAAAGGTATAACGTTATTCACTCTTTTCCACCCCTCTAAATATTTTTGTTATTCATTATTGTTTATATTAATAGTATTAAGATACGAGTTATTTACATGACGTACAACACCATAAGTAAAACTTTACAAGGAATCGTACAATTAGTACATATTTAAAAATATCTCTTAAGTACACACGTCAGTATTCCTTACTGTTATTGTACAGGGTGTTTCAGAGTTATGTATCCTATCTGAAGATGTAATCAATCTCAAAACAAGTAAAAAATTCCCTATGAAGGTATGTCTGTTAACGTTTCGTTTAGGAGATATTCACGTCTAAAGATTTTCATTGTTATTAATTATTGAGATTATAATAAATATATTACTACCTGTTCCTATTGCTTTATTAATGAAATGCAAATATTAACATTCATATTAAATGTTCAAAGTGGTTTACCTTGAGCATTAAGACAGGCTTGGCATCATCCTAGCAGTTGTGCCCGTACAGCAGTGGTAATGTTTTATTGTTTCACAAGTTTCAATTATCCTTCTCCGTTAATAATTAAGGTCATGGACCAGTCTTGCAAAGGCTTTTTGTTTAATGTCCCCCAGAAAAAATAAATTAGTAGTGAGATCTAGGGAGCGGCACAATAACAAGGTGCTTTAAATTATACCTGAACAAACGTGGCAAGAAACGAGTTAACAAACAAAATTATTGTTTTTAAATATAACAGTTTATAATGAGGACCTAATTACTTTTTCATGATCGACCACGAAAAAAAAACTTCTCAAAATTTGAAATTTTACGTTTCACTTTCTAATCGCCATTTGCTTTTTTTGTACATTTTTCTGCGAAACTACTAGAGCTTTTTCAGATCTGTTGTAAAATTCTCTATAATATGTAATTGTCTTATGAAACGTAGTTAGATTTCTTAGGCCCTCTACACACGGAGCTATTGGAACGGAATTAAACCAGTCGGTAACTCGTGTTACTGACCAGTTACAGACTCGGTGGTGACTTGACTCCAAACACGAGGCTACTCATCAGCAATCAAAATCAGTTTGTTTAGTGTCGTCATGAATATCGAGCGCGAAATTTCTTCGCAAGACTCCAGCGATGAGGAAACCATCATGTTGTATTATCATCTCAGGAGGAGAATAATAGTAAGAAGATTTTGGGTACACCCATAACTTGAAAACAATAATCAGAAGAAGTTGTTTTTTGCTGCTAAACTGGTTTTACGACGTTCTCAGCTTCTACCCATGGCTCCTCCATTGCTTTCTAGTCAAGAAGGTGGAAATTATATGAAATGGGATGTACTTACTATCACTCTGCGACTCAATATGCGAGTCAACAAGGGACTGACTACTAACGGGTTTCAGAGAATCACAGCCAAGTCCACAACCAGTAGCGCCATATGCAGCCTTCCAATGTATTACTCAGAGAATGACTCAAAGTAAACTGGTTGATACTTCGTGTCATTGATCAGTTCCTTTACAGAACCTCCGTGTGCATAATGAAAATAAAATGAAAATCCAGTCATAATTAGCGAAAGTATGACTTATTGAACATCGAACAAAGTATACTAATATTTTTAATAATATTTATTCAGGTAACCTAGGAAATTAGTTCACTTTTCTATTGGTTTTAGGAATAAATCAAAAAATAGACATCTCTCGGGAGATTATATGAGCTTCATTCTAAATAAAGAAATTCTATACAAAGATATAATTGGATCAGTATTAGCGAAGATATAGCAAATAATTTTTATACTGGACACTTTTATATTATTAGTCATTTACTGATATAATAAATAATTGAATTTTTATAATAATATTTCCTTAACCAATATTCATTGATATAAGTATGTTAAGGAAACGAAATAAATAATTTTATGATGTAATTTATGGAGTTGACGAATTTTATACTTTTCTCACCAAATTACCACTACATTAACCGATGCGAAGATAATAAGATAGTGTGAATGATCGAGTGAGAAACATCGTGAAAGAAAGATATGATCTTAAATCATTCCCTTAAAATAAAATCGTACAGTAAGTTAATTGCATGAGGTATCAAAATTTGTTCCGGTATACCGGAGGGATGAAGTGCGTAGGTGGCTCAGTGGCTAAGACTCCTAGAGTGACTGTGATCGAACATTTATTGAATCATATATCAGAGCCAGCTGCTATAAAGAGGGTTCCTGACCCTTCAGTTTTTAAAAATAGCAACGTTCACGGTGATCCTGATCAGATTAACTCAAAACTGCCCTCAAAACTAGTATTGTAATTAGTAAATCTTCAATTAAATTGACGATTGTGTTGCAGATATAAAATATTTCTTAGAATCCATATTCCCCACTACATATAAATCGAAAGAAACCAGCGACAATCACCCACCTCACTAACATTACATTATTTAATTAATGTTTTAATTGTTGTTATAATCTAAAAGAAATATTGATGTAAACTGATTATTACAGCCCACGTAGGTCTCTGTATCATTCCTCCGATTAATTCCAAGAATAAATACATTTATTTTACATTGGTTATTATTACTTTTTTCAAGTTTGTTGTACAAAAAACAACACAATTAATTTAAGAAATGCATTTATTGATATGAATAAATTAAATTAATTTTATACAATTTTTAAAAAATCT
>NW_027115270.1:649830-652703 GCF_000696795.3 Halyomorpha halys | reverse complement strand
AGCCCACCTAGAAGGTTGAAACGGCAGTGGCCAAGAGACTTATTGCAAAATAAAATTAGACAATTGTAGTTGTGACAATAGTCAGATTCTCCACTAAAGTTGAGTTTTTGCGGCTTTAGCGAATTTGTTCAACCTCTAACATAATAACATGATAAAAATCTAACTGACTAAATACGTAAAAAATCTCTCAGACTACTGAATTACAAATATATAAGACCAATTAGACCTTCGGCCTCTGAATGTTGGGCATAATCTAGCACAGGAGATTCTTCCCCTAATATTTGGGAGGTTTACTATTGACTCTGACATCAAAGAATTAACGGTCCAATTATCGCTTGAGGATACGTATCCTCTAGCGACGTATGAATTTTGACAGGATTCTATGGAACCCAAAGCAGATTCCAAGGAGAATCATTGTTGAAAGAAAGGAGAGGTTTACAGCACAGGAAGAGAGGAAGACAAGGCTTCGATGGAACAATGGAGGAGTACCAGAGGCGATGTCCATCTGGGACCTGCAACTGTTGGGGGGGATAGCAACTTTTTTATTTATTTATATAGAAACAATAATACAGTCTTCTTGCTTGCGGTAATGGATATTAGAGTATAGTACTAAGTATTCATCCACATGAGAAAAAAATGAAGATAAAAAAATATAAATACAATAATAAAGGAATATTACAGCTGTAAAAAAAAAGGAAAACAATATATAAAATACCAATTAAATTATGACAAAATAATATAATAGTACAAGTCACACACACACATATATATACAACGGCAACAACAGGTCTGTTCTAACAACCACTTCTGAAGGAATATTTTTTAAAAAGTTATTTTTAATTATCAATTAAGTTTTACGACTATAAACTTAAAAATAGCAGGTAGTGTTATTAATTATACTCTTAAGTTTGTAACAGAGTTGGATAAAAATTAGTTGTAATAAAACTAAAAGAAAAAATTGGAAATAATGAAGAAAAAATTCATTAATTTCTTAAAGAACCATTGATAAAGTACTAATACATAGTAAACTCCAGTGTATATCGAATATCAAAATAATTTTGACATACTTTTTAATTGTACGATGGATCTAAAATGATCTGACACTTATAAATAATTATTGAATAAAAGAAACGATTATTTGTTTTAAAAATTTGAGATTAAATTTATACAAAATTATTTAAACGACTTACATATTTCATAGCATCAACGACCAGTCTAGATTCCGCAATCTTCCCTTCTTCTTTAGATCTATTTTCCTTCCGCAGGTCATGCTATTGATTTCGATATAGTATCATTGATATAAATGTGAAGTAAATTGAACTTGTTTGAATCTTACTAATTCCTTAACTGCTGCATACATGAATTTGTATATATTTACATAAATCTAAGTTCAATTATTTCTCTTGCGTCTTTGCAGTTATTTTCCTGTTAAGTTTTTTTTTTTTTTTTTTTGAGTTATAAATTACATTTTTTTAAAAAACATGATATAGAATACTTGTTTCCCGTACTTGACAGGTTTTAATATTTAACAATAAAAAATACTGATAAATAAGTGGCTGACACATTTCAAAGTTAGTTTTGATGAGTAATATTTGTTATTTTTAAAATCTACTTAATAATCCTGCCAATTCGTATCTAATCATTTTTCTGTCAATTTTGTACTATCTGGGCCACATTATTTTCTCTTTGGAGACGAGAACTATCCATTTTATTACTTTTATAATTCGAATAGAACTTAATGTTTTTGTTTTTTTTTGATCGATTTTAAAAGAAGGGGGAGGTCGTTAGAAAGCTGGTATTAGGAACCTTGTCTTTTATTAACTAACCTTGTTTGAAGAAGCGAAAAGAGACTTCTGTCAGTCAATCTGATTGACAGTAAAACGGAAAACTACTGCCCATCACACAACTTTAACTTATCATCCTGCAAACGTACCCGCGTTCGGAGTAGATTGGTGTATTTCGTGTTAACTCTATTTTCGTGATTCGTAAAATAATTTTAAGACAAGGAAAGAAAACATTTTTCTTTTTCTTCTTCAATAAAAATTTTTATTTTAGGGTTTTTATAATAATTCAACAGTTAAACACTTTGACCGCAGACGGGGTAATTTTTTTTTTTAATTGATATTTTATTTTATTTTAAATAAGCATTGTATAATGTATAAAATGTAATATTTAGCCAAATAATGTTTAAATACCTACCTTGAAACCAATGACAATAGTCGTCACCTGCTTATGCTACTGATAATTGAATGTTTTGGGTTGTTTATTTTTTAAAAACTGAATTACTCAATAAAGACTCTAGAAAGTTATTTTATATTCCCACAAGTCCATAAAAATCATTTAGAAAACGTGAAATAACCCAAAATAATATAAACAATAACTTAAAAAATAAACCTTATGAACATAAAAAAATGTTATTGGAAGTATGTAAATTAAAAGAATACATAAGTAAATAAATGTATATATTTAAAAAAAATTAATAAATCTAAGAATAAAAAAAAATTATGGGGTTTAAAAATCCTTAAAGGAGATAGAACAGAGAACGATTGTAGCTGGTGGAAGCTAGAACAGTACTAAACACGGTTCAGGACAATCTAAGTCGAAATGGATGTGCTAGAGCTATTTCCACCACTTCGAGTGCAAGCTTGAAAAGTGACATTCATTGACGATAGCTTGTCGTCATACATGCTCTCAAGCTACCAAGAGGAAGGTAACAATACACAAAATTGACAATGTACTACGAAAACAATTGGGGAGGGGCGGGAGAAAGGTTTTAGAAGGACTAGCAAAGATTCATATCGACATCCGTTTGGAAATATAATATGTTTGAAGTAATAAAATTAATAGAGGGGTGAGGAAAGTTAATAACGAAT
>NW_027115270.1:637591-649750 GCF_000696795.3 Halyomorpha halys | reverse complement strand
TTTATTACTTCAAACATATTACATAATAATATTTTCTAAATTTTTATTTTCAAAACCTCTTTATTTAAATACAAAATACAATAATATGATATTTTCTAAAAAAGACTATAACTAGTTTAAGGGCATTTAAAAAATTCGTTATATCGAGAATCATTACGTTTAAGGTTTTTTTTTTTTTTTGTTTTTTTTTTTAACGTTTAAGTTTTCACTAAAGACTATTAAAAGTATATACAAAGAGCAATAGTATAAACGGGATACGATAATTTTCTATCCTATATCTTCATTTTCCAATGTACCATGTAAAGTTAATAGGCTGTTGTTCATTAATACAATATTTTTATGGAAATAATTGTCAGGAGAAAGACATCATAACTTGGTATTATGTTCTTGGTTTCAACGTCTTCTACAGTGAGCAGCCATCATGGGGTCGTTGATCGATCCACTATCCGGAGGACAGATGACCCCCCTGTAGATGCGATCTGTGGACTCATGGTAAGAAGAAGGAGCCCAGTATGAGTGAAAAGGAGGCTGTCCGAGGATGAGTCAGAGATCTGTTTACAAGGCACGTCGCTGTGTTGCAGTCAGCGCCCATATACCGCTGTGCCAGTATCTAAGATTTATATGAGCCTTAGTTCTCTTTTCATCGCCTCTTTTCTCCACTCTTTCTCTATTCCTACTTCGTCGACAATACATTCGACATATATTACAACTTGAGTATTATTTTATGTGTATTCAATTTTTATGTGGATTCAATATTACTTATATTCTATTTTATTTTAGTAGGATTTTATGATTAAGTTTTTATTTGTCTGATGTTTTATTATCTAGCTGAATTTATGTTGGTAGGTCTCGTAATACAAAGATATAAATACTTTTTAACCAAGTTCAAGTAAGATATTCTCAATAATATTTATGTATATAGTTAGTTTGCGCCTAACGTTTCATATGAAACATACTTTGTATAGTGTTTTTTATTTCAAATAGTAACATTCTCATAGTGGTAAAAAAAATTCAAATGCCAAGCATCATAAAACTTCCACTTACACTACTTGGAGTTGAAACAACTTCTCGCTCGTTTCAGAACGGATATTTCAAAATTATACTCCGTGCCAATGCTATTCCGAATTTTCCAAATGGACTTTCAGTTGACTATTTGGCAAAACCTAATTTCAACAGTTTTCAGAGAAGTACTTCTAATAATATTTCCCGTTGCAAAATGTTAACATTTTTCTTTTCTAAAACTCAGTGGAAATAAATAAAATACATAAAACAGTTCATTGAATGCTAAATTGTTATTGATTAAATACCTAGAATGATAGGACGAAGTTATCCTGTCAACTGGAAGGCTCATGTATAGGTTAACTGAATTAAAAATCTAACTATTTAATTATTATGGTGACAAAAACATTTTTAAAACTGACGAAACGTAAAATCTCGGGCATTCACCGGTAGTACCGTAATTTCATGTAGCCTACGACATTTCGTTTTTGAGCTAGGCTATGAACATACAGACACATTAAAAAAGAAATAAAGCCCAAAAGATGTGTGACTGAGCAGTTAACTTAAATAATTCAGAAATATAAAACGTATATGTTCAAAACATTTACATTCGGAAAGATATGATGCATTAAAAAAAAATCTTAAACTAAAACAAGTTACTAACAAAAATTAGTATAATTATAAGAAATAAAAACTGAATCTTAGTTTCAAATTTCCTTTGCTAGATTTATTATTACGATTCAAACAATTAAGAACAAGAAAAAAAAGCGATACTAAAGTATATTTTTTTTTTCAAAAATATTGGTTTTAAAAAGATATGAATAAATAAGAAAATCTTAAAACCTAATAATTTCACTCAGTGCTCATTACCTTTAAAACTACAACCATCAACCTCAGTACCAATTTAAAAAAAAAAACAAATAGTGTAACGGGATTTCTCTCATTAAACTGATTCTAAATTTCAATGTTACTGCGAATTTAGATTGCATAGAAGAGACATAGGTTATCGGGAAAAAAAAAATTTCCACAAAATCGGACTTTAATTTATTGTTATCTCTTTAGCGATTTAGAAGTCTAAAAAAGCCGAAGCATGTAAAATACTCTTGCTATCTTTTTTTTTCAAAATTGTTTAAAAATGTCGTTAGTTTTAAAAAACATTTAAATACATAGGGGCCAAAAAACTGAAAAACCTAATATTTTCACTCAGTGCTCCACCAAGATACCACAAACAATCTCTGTTCTCATTTTAAAAACAATGTAATTGGATTTCTCTAGTTAAACTTATTCTAAACTTCAATGCGGCTATAGATACTATGAAATAAGCATACTAAATAAATTAATGCAACTAGAAATTTTTTTTTGTCCTATAGTTAATAATTTATATCTTTTCTGATATGTAAAGTTAACTAATATAGTCCATTATTTGGTACTAATCCTTTCAATCCAAAATCCTTAAAAACGTAGCTAATGCACCCTATTACGTTTCCAACAGAACCCTAGACCATGACCTACATATCCCTTTTGTTCATGACCTCATACCAACCAAATTCTCAAAATTCTATATAAACCTTTACAACCATTCTAATCCTTTGGTTCAAACCTTATCTAGTTCCACCCATCCCTACAGCCCACCTAGAAGGTTGAAACTGCAGTGGCCAAGAGACTTATTGTAAAAAAAAATTGACAATTGGAGTTATAGCAATGGTCAGATTCTCCACTCAAGTTGAGTGATTGCAGCTTTAGCGCACTGGCTCAGCCTCCACTGGCTCACTATCAGTGATGCGGCGAGAGAAATGCGCTGGGATCTTATGAGCTCTGCTTTACCCCTCACACGTGGGGGATAGAGTGGACTCAGGGATCCTCAGGTCGATTGTGTAAATATTGTATATAAGAGTGTAAATGTGACTAGAGATTATATTATTTTATCATTATGTTTTGTTTTTTTTCCTTCGCATAATTTGATTAAGTTCATTTTGTTTATCCTTCTGATTTATTTTTTCATTCATTTATTTATTTGTATTCTTATTTTATTTTATTTTAGTATGAATGTGATCATTCATCACTATTACCTATTGCCCACAACTGTGTGGCAGATTGTAATATCTATCAATAAATAAAAAGTATTTAAAAAAAAAAAATTGTATAAATATAAATTTTCATTTATTTTACAAAAATATATTTTCTTATTTATTTATATTTTTTAAAAGTAAGTAACAGCACATATTACATTCATTGGTACACACGATTCTGAGAAATAAAACGACTCAAGGACGATTCTACGAAGAACAGGTAGATATCCGGTGGACCTAACTAGACAAGGTCGACCTCAACGAAAATATACTCGCAACATTTATAAGGTCATCACATACACGGATGTGGTCTAGCTGTCTAGAATATTACTCTCGCGTAATGTTATTACATCGCTAACTAACCGATATAAAAAATTTCGAGTGATAAAACAAAGGCAGATATTGGAAAGGTCACAATACGCAGTCATCACGTCATGTTTATTAATAAAAATATTTACGAGCTGATTTAAGCACAGAAGTTTTATGACCTAGCAAGTGATGCAGCTGTTGATTTGTGAGTTGTGAATGGCTTTGAGCAAGCCTTAATTATTGTGTTAGTTCGTACAATATAATAATTTCACATGTTTACCTATATACATGTATAAACAACATAAAACATTAAATGGGAGTTGTAATTTTTTTTCGAAAATGTTCTACTAAAAAATTCATATCATGTCACTTAAAATGTTCTTTCCAAAGTACTTCAGTTATAAATAAGCAAACATCCGGTGAATAATAATAAATTAGAGCGAAAGGCGCAGTGCTGCTAACTCCAAGGACTTGGGTTTGAATCCTGCTGTGACAGATAATTATGTATTCTGTTCCTGCTACCGTGAGTCAACCCTGTGGGTTCGGAACTCTCCGGGGTCCACTCAGCTTCATAAAATGGGTACCCTTAATGGAGGAAAAATCTGGCACTTAAGCGTGATATTGAAAAAGCCTCCCTGTATAACCGTTGTTTTAAGAACTGTACTTTCTTGACCCTTTATGGGATGTAGTGGTTCACATTATAATTATTATTATTACGTAAACGTAAAAGAATGAAAATATGCAAAAAAATCATTATGAATTTCTAATGAGGTGTAGATAGTTGACCGTAGATTAATGCTTGGAGTGGCATTAATATAAATAAAGGCATAAAATAAATAAATATGGTTTTGTTTATTTATGTTGTTTTTTGCTGACCGCACCCCCCGACAAACTTCTCCAAGGATTATGAATTTCATATATTATAAAAATAAAGATGAATTTCTAACATGATATAATGTGAATTAAAGAAAAATTCTCTTAAAGAGCAGTTAACATTTATAATTAAATATTTACTTCAACAATCACACCAAATATTCACTGGTTTGATCCCCCTTTTTTAATTTTTCTTCTTGATAATTTAACCAAAGTTTGATTCCTCCTCAAGTGTTCTGAAAAAGGTTCTTGTGTCAGAATCGATCAAATTCACGATCAATAGATTGACTAGGAGTTACCGCGAGAAAGGTCATCAAAGAAAATTTATGAAATGTATTACTATCTAATTAAAAATAACAAAACAATAGTATATTCTTTCATAATTTTAAATAATATATTATAATGTCTAGCAGTATTATTATATCACGTGTATTCTTATATCTTCATCGCATAATTCATTAAACTTAGTTTTATCCTAGCTTAATTCACATTATTCTTTTATATTGTTTTCAGATTAAGTTGAGTTTTATTCAATTGTACAACTAATCACTAAACAGAATACGAATTAAAACACATTGTGTAGAATTTAACTACTAATCAAAATTTCTTTTTTTACATAATTTATTTCATTATTTTATTTAGTTAGGTTTATTTGTTGAATAATTTCATTCTTTATAGATCTTCGAAGGAATAATTTTAATGTCAAATGTAATGATTCTTTGTAATTTATGTCTAGAACATTATTTCATAACTTTCGCATAGAGGGAAAATAGGAAAATAATTTTTTTTTTTTATTAAATTCTGAAACATTAAAATAGTAGTTAATTAGCAGGGACTCACATTTAAAAAAAATATAAATAAAAACAGTTTTCTCACTTAAGGAGATCCATGAAATAATTTTTATAATTATATAATTAATTTATAAATAATAATTTATTTTCGTACAATTTTTATTTAAAACTATGAAGTAGCAGTACAGTTTTAGTACAGAATCTAGTGAAACGTCGCTTATGTGCAATTAAATAAACTATAAATTACGAAAATTTCCGATTAAACCTGAGTTTTTGTTTTCAAATCTGGTAAAAAAAAAAAAAAAAAAAGCTTGTAATAGTATTTGTCCATTTTACTCTTATTTTATAAATTGATAATTGCAATACCCATGACCTCCTAAAATAGGTAGGTATTTTTTGTCGAAAATTAAGTTCCGAAAATTGATTAAGTTCACAATATTCGGCTAAAAGTGTCAAGCCATTGACGTGCATGAATATTTCTCGATTGGTCCCTTCCCAAACTCAGTAGCTGTTTTCCTCAAAGCTGTTGTGGAATGACCCATTTCCGACTCCAAGGACGCTTGTCTGTTATAGCCCTGAGTCGTTAGTTGTGCCATTGTGACTACTAAAACCATTTTTCTTGGCCCTCAAAAGGGAGGAACGGGAGGAAGGGTGAGCGTTGTCGTGGAGTTCTTAGTTACATAATATGTTTTCATAAATTTTAAGAAATAATTTAATTAATAATACAAAAAAATTAGGCCTAGTACAGTTTGGTTGTTGTTGTTGATTGTTGCTTAAAGGCGTAACACCCTCTGGTCATCTACGCCTATGGTATGATAAAAGTAAAAAAAAAGATAAAAAAATAAAAATCGAAGAGGAGTTATAATTTATAAAGAAGGCGATGTGCTTTTAAAAATTCAAACACTAATGTAATTTTAGCTTCCTCAACTGTGAGAGCTTCTGATAAATTTGGGGTCAGTCCTATTCTGTTTATTATTGACAAATAGTGAGTACATTCTTCAAAAATATGTCTAATCCTAAGAATGGACTGACTATAATTGCACGTTGGAGGTGGCAGTTTTCTGATCAGGTGAGAGTACGTAATGAGAGTATGACCTATTCTCAAGCGGGTTAGAGCAGCTTCCTCCCTGCGGCTGTTGCGGTAGGATGTTGGTATAGGCTATATAGCTATATATACACAGTTTGGTATAGGCTTCCTCACTGTTTATATTTTTTTTCATTTTGTGAAAATTGCATTTTCGATAAATTTCTATTGGATAACTAAAAATCTGATTTACAGTTCGATTGATAATGCTGTAGGTCTACTAAACTGTAGGGACATTCAATTTGAAAATTGGTAATCTATTAAAGAAATATTTATACTATTGAAAATCTACACTATCAAGCCTTGATTATGGAATGTTTTGTAAAATAATTAGACTTAAGATATCTTCAAGGTTTTATATCACCATTGTTAGAATTTTTCGCTAATTATATTTAAATACTTATTTGTGTAGTCATAGAAAATAATTATTATATATCCAGAAAGTCGAGTTTCTGGTAACAATGCTGTTTATTGTCATTAATTATTTCATTATTGTTCTCTTGAACGGCTAAACGAGCGTATTTCAGAGCATAAAAGGTCAGTTTTAGAAAAGGGTATTTCTTAGTGCTGCCTCATCCACATCATTAGATACAGATCATAATGAAAACTAATCTAGGAGATAAATTAATAAAAAAATAAATTTATTCAGAATATATAATGAATAAATTGACTATTTATATGAATAGTTCATGCATAAACGTTTATTTTTGCATAAACACCCTTATCCAAAAATATAAAGAACATCAAAATTATTTATGGATAGAAAAAAATATATTGGAGATTGCAATTATCTCGACCTAGTTCTAAGCCCAATAACAGCTTATATAGTTCATCTGGAATTATAAGATTTGAACTGCTCAAGTAGCAATAAGCCAGTAAATCTGAACAGACGCTCCGAATGACTCATCACCAATCCTATCGTGAAGGGAGGGGTGACACTTAAGATAGGACTCCATCCACAACATTTGTGACAGGAAAAGAAATTAGAAATTTAATTTGTCATTTCAGCAGCTCTAGTTGATCTGACAGCCACTCAACTTCTTAGATCAATCAACAAATTGCTCACATAAAACGTCGATCTGATTTCTACCCTCTTCCTTACCGAACTATGAGTTAGAAAAGTCTTCCTCACTCCGGAACTCTTGCCCTTCCCCGTACGTCATACTCCATCACTTCCATCCATCTCTTTCTCCAATCACAATAATTATTACATTGCACATATCATTTTGTGGCTTTGTCCTTCCTACCGTATTAAGTGATTCTTGGCATCCTTCCTACGCCAAGTTATCCTATCCCGCCAGCCATCATACATCCCAGATCTCCTTAAATTCATATCCTCTGTTCATTCCCGTAATTCTCGTTCCCGATCTTTATGCTAGCATATGATGACCGAACTGCAGTTTTAAAGATCCACCATCAAGTTCCATTCCTACTTCCATCCGTCGCTGCAATAATCCTAATTTCCTATTCTTAATTTTTTATAATTATTTTTAGAATAAAAATGGATATTCATTATGTACAATTAGACTTTATAAAAGCTCCTTGACTATTTCCGTAAATATTTATACTTTTAGTTGGTATTACTCTCGAATTTTTTTTTAAGTTATAATAGGATATGTTTATTTTATTTTTTTGTTTTAAGTATTAATAGTTACTTTATTAGATTTATCTTTTTTAATTATGTATTAATTATTTTATATGTCACTCTAAGGCACTAAAGCCATCTAATATGTTTTTACCTTTTTTTTTTTTGGTGGACTCCTGATACCTTAATCTTTGGCTGCATGCAGCTCTTTAGCATCTTTGTCAATGCTGACTATCAATCTAGCTTTTGGCCTCAAATGTGGTTTCTTACCAACTTAGTTTTAGATTTTTCGGGATTTCATTATTCTTGACAGAGGGAAGAAGGATCTGTTCGCGCTTGTTTATACGTTGGTTTATCACACTCCATTGACCATTTATCGAGGTTATCCACTTTTAATAAATAGATTACACACATACAATGAGATTTAAATTCATAATAAATAGATAAGCAATATTTTGAGAAAGGGGTGCATAAACACTGAGAGTTTTTCTCTATCTTCATAGATGACCATAGGAAACATCAAGTCGACCAGTATTTTAATATGTTCATAAAGCTTCATGTTTGACAGTGCATGTAGAATAGAACTTTTCTGCTCATTAAAAATGCTTTCTTAGATATGATGTTGGATATTGTAAATTTCCAATAATGAAAAAAATATATATTGGATGTAATAGATTATCATATTATACTTATTTGTAGATATCATTATATCAAAATTACTTGTTTGAAAAACCTTCCTTGTAATTTTTTTTTATTTAAAAAAGTCAACATACATCTACACAATACTTACCAAGAGTTCCTTGTACGACAGATAATTTTGAGTAGATTTAAAAAAAAAAAAAAGGCCTGCGAGATCACATTGAATTGTGACTTTTCAAAAATTAAGAAACGAAAGTAATTGAAGAAAATAGACATATTTCCGTTGAAAGAAAGGAATTACGTGGTCTTTGACCGGTTAAAATGATAAGTCACAAAAAATTTCTGAAGCAAATTAAGAAAAAACTGGAAGGCTCCACCCTTCCATCAGAGAGAGGACCTCGCAATCCATTATCCAGATTACCTTCAAGACCTTTTTCTTTACCTTACCATTTATATTATAGTCTTTCATTTAAAAAAAAAATACGTAAGTGATTCAGATTCTTTCTTCTAAACGAAATAACTTATTTATTTTTTATTATTAAATTTTTAATTCTTCAACATGATGTGAAAATCAATATCTAGAATAAGTAGAAAGGAAATGTGCCGCCAAACTGCATTTGGTTGCAACGTATACAGCATACTATATCTAATAATTGTTTTTTAAAAACTAATTATATATAAATACTGTATAATTATTCTAAAATACAAGGTAGTAACGCATATATATTTTCTTTTTTTTTTTTTATTATACATTTTTTTTCATTATTGAGTTAATGTCACACATATCTCTAAATATATTGTAATTCCTAACTGTATATATTTTCTTTCTTAAATATATACTTTTTTTTTTCTTGCAAAACTAAAGCAACAAATCCATCCATTTATCTATAATAATAAATAATTTATCCATAATATAAATAGTGAAAATTTTAAATATAATAACAACATATATATAAATTAAAATCTAACATAGGCTTGCAGATATGCATTACTGATAAAAAATAATTCAGAGCATTTTGGAGTAACAATTTAAATAAATATTCCAGTTATTTTAATCAGTTTTTTATTTAAATTAAAATTGTTAAAAATTGTATTAGCACCAATTTTAAGGATGGATTTTAATCCTAATTCCAAAATAAAGAACGAGATAAATACGACCATAAAAAAAATAAAATAATTATTCATTTATTTCTTTAAATTATAATTTTTCTAACAAATGTAAACTTTTATAACTAATAATAATAAATATTAGGAATATGCTCTTAAAACCTGGTCAAAATACGAAACCTCTTAGTCATAAATTTAAAGTACAATAAATTGTAATAAAATATTCTATATTTTTTAAAAAACTTAATATACATTTTCCTTTGAATAAAATAATAAGAAATACCATAAAATGAAAATTGTTATTTAAAAGAATAAATTAATTCTTGACCAAAATAAATTAAAAATTATGTATACATACATTTTTTAATTGATTTGACATCACAACTGTATTGTAAGGGTATTGAAAATTAAAAGCAATCACCACTCCTACCACTATAAAGGAGGACATGTTTACTGGAGAAAAGTATTCCCTACTTCAAATTTCAAAGTTAACCACAGGCACATTTTCAAAAATTGCATCTAAGAAAGAAATTGATAACTAAAACAGATACACTCTTCTTAATCACAAATAGAACTTAAACATCTTTATGAATACACTTTATACTTCGAAAAGAAGCAATCTACCAATAAAAATTTGAGGAGATTCGTTTGCCGGAGGAAATAAGGGGAAAAAACCAGACAACCTGTGAGTATTTTCCACAGAATTATAAAATAAAACATACCCACATTCCTATATTTTCTTGACATTACTGACTTTTTATTTAAAAAAAAATAATAAGAAAAACAAACCTTACTGAGAAATAAAATAATCCCTCGAGGTTGTGCTATCTTATTCATTTAAACTCGCAGTTCCAGGTTGAGAATACTAAGTGCTTTGATGCGTCACTGGGGAAGAATGAGGTGCTTCACATGCCTACCACTACCTACTCAATAACCATTCTCAAACCAATGGGCTTTAAACATTATATTTTCTTCATTTTACTCCATTTCCAATACTTTAATTGAATCAGCTTTTTATTTTAACAATTATACACTGATCGCACCACCGGTATGATGTTATATGACATTGATCTAAATAATAATACAAGAAGCAGCACACGGGACAGAAGACGAACCAGTATCGGACTGGCTCGAACCAGCTGAAACCTCATTACCGTAGGATGTAGACATTATGTAAGTTATGTTCTAGTTGTTCGTCTAACAAGAGAACAACGCATACGGGGTGATTATTTCACTTTACTGTTTCGACAAGTTTATATATACGTTGTATATATGTTTTTTCTTTTCAAAATTTTTACAAATATTTATATAGAATAAACTACTTTTATTCACTAATTCTAATACCATTCATACTTGACATAAATATTGCACAGTTCTTAGAATCTAAAATTACAATAACGTGATGTACATTTAAATTTATAGAGTACTGTTTACTATACTCATCAGAAATTAAAATATACAAAGAAAAGCCATCAAAGTAACAATCTGATAAAATAGTGGATTCATTTTCATCAAAAATTAAAAATATTCACCTTTCTTTAACCGTTGTTTAAATTATTTAACAAATTGGCCAAATAATAATGTCGTCGGTGTTAAGTAAAATCAAAAATTTTTAGATAGTTTATTCTGTTTTTAGATTAAAAAATTGCTACATTTTTGTAATATAAAGACTAATAAACAATCCTGATTGCCTTCAAATAGTTAAACTAATTTATATTAATGACTAGTTCCATGAAAAATATCTAATAATAATAAAAAAATGTATTTCACCCTTTTTACATAACAAGAGATATGCCATTGTTTCCTTCCTTATCGCTGTTATTACAAAATATAAATACACAAGATATGATTTCTGAATTGATAAAACTAAAAATTATGTACAATTTTTTATATATAATGTTTAAAAACCAAACTATTTGTAGTAACGTGAAATTATTTTAAATTTTAAAAACTATAAAAATCCTAATCATTGTAAAAAAAAAATAGTATAAATTGCACCAATGCATTAAACCCCATAGTTAATATTCATATATTAAATCAAGCTATGATTTGAAGTATGATTAAACAACTGAAATTATTGAATTGAAATGTAATAAACATCAATAAACACTTTAAAAAAATCGTACAAAATTTAATTAAACGTCAAATGTGATTTAAATGTTACAGAATCTGGAAAAAAAGCCAAAAAGGGGCCTGAACTAAATCTCCTGTAGTTCTCCACCACAACAATATTAAATAAGTTCCACAGTACTATTATATCAAAATATCTGGTCGATATGACATGTTGGTTTTGATAGTTTATTTCATTAAAATGTGAACGCATAATATAACTGTATATTAATCAATAAATTAATAATTTAATTTAAGAACTTTAATTTCAATTGTGAGTGAGCATAGGAAAATCCTGCTAGAAGAATTATACTCAAAATTTCGATATAGTATATAGTATTTGTACACCAATACAAATCAATTTTAAGTTTTTTTTTCAAGTAAACCACAATGGTTCCTATTCATCCCTCTATTCTCAGTCCGCTGGTGTTCCTCAAGATAGTATCCTTGGTCCCATCCTCTACACCGTCTATACAGCTGACATTCCAACCAATTCTAACACTATCCTCACCACTTATGCCGATGACACATGTGTGCTCGCAGGTAATAATAACCCATTAATTGTATCCCGATATCTCCAATCCCATATCACAG
>NW_027115270.1:627602-636822 GCF_000696795.3 Halyomorpha halys | reverse complement strand
CAGTTGTAAATAGCAATAAATAAATATTTTAAAAAAATAATAAAATAAAAAAAGTTTTTTTTTCCAAAAAAAAATCCACTAACATCATAATATACATAAAATATGCAGGCATCGGAAAATGGGTATGAAAATATCCACCGAAATTCACAACAAAATATGTTAGCACCTGGTAGAAAACATTCAACAACATTCCTTCCCATGTTGAGACCACACCGAAATGGACGAGTATTGTAGTCAATGAGGGATATCGAATCATTAGACGAGAATAGGCTAACAGGTAGCGGTACTATCGATTAGCAGTCAGTCAGAGCAGGCGGGAAGAAGGCAATCAGGTCGCGGGGCAGAAAGTACACCCCCCTCCCCCGTCTGACAAATTGTCACCGGTCTCCGCTCCTATTGAACTAGTCCTTTCTCTTAAGGGTGAAAATGGCACATGTGAGAGACGTAATGGTCTAATTCGAAGTACTGCAGGGAATTACTTTTACATTTTAAAGCTCCTACATAGTACAAGATATATATGTAAAAATTATGTATAACTTATTCACACTGAAAGAATTGGAATTTTAAAATTTGTTGTTGGTTTATATATATATATTTTTTTATAATTTTTTTAACAGACTAAAAATCTAGACAAATCCGACGGAGTTAAAGCATTGACTTTGACTGCTTCATGACTGTAGCGACGCAAGTTCGAATTCGGCCTGAGGAGCTACTTTTATTTCTTTAGCGGTTTCAGGAAATCAACTTCAACTCTGTCATGGTTATAATAGTGTGGTTATCTACAAGAGACCGAATAGCACAAGAACCCAAAAGGAGAAAAAAGGCAGTTATTTCACCACAATTTTCTGATTGATTTATTGAAAACTATGTATAGTTACTTGTCCAAATTGATGAGTCTGCCAAGTAATAGGGGGAATAAAAATGGGGAATGTTGCAAACGTTAAAAAAATTAATTTTTTTTCGGAGCTCCATATCTTTAAAATTGTCATCAAAACTAAAAAAAAACCTAATAGTACGTCATTTAAAGAAGAGTAAATTTTATAAAATATGAGCCCTAATATAGCCATTAAAATACAATAGCTTTTTAAAAAGCAACATTTCACAAAAAATGCCCAGAATAATCACTAGTCTGTATATTTATTTTAAGAAATCTATATCTCAAAAACCATTTAATGTACAAATGTCAGTATATTCTTATAAAAATTTTTGAGGTTAATCACTTCCATCACTTCTTATTGAGAGAGAAGTGAAGATGCACAAATGGTTGACATGATTTCCCATATGAAATCATGAGGTTTTTATAGTGCATGAATATGGGACAGTGGTCCCGAAACGTTGTACAAGGTCATGAATAAATAACTAATAATTTATTTCAAATGATGGAAGTGATTAACCTCCAAAAAATTTAAAAGAATTGACTCACTAGACTTTCTAGAGAGATAAGTCAGTATATTTATTTTAAGAAATCTATATCTCAAAAACCATTTAATGTACAAATGCCTATAAACACTTATATTAAAGCTAATTTAATTTACTACAAAGTGGTAGGTAATAGTGTTTATAATAACATGAATATGAATTTCGCACATTGCATTTTGTCCAAATAAATTTATTTTAGCAAATATTATGAAAACTATTAACCCTACGAACTTACGAGTATTAGATAACATTATAGCACATTACATTAGCTTTAATTTGAATTCTGGCAGATATCTATATGTCTAATATTTCCTGATATATTGTTTTTCAAAGATCCAAAAAGTCTGTCCGAACAGCTAGAAATCAACATTTGGTGAACATATTTTGTCAAATATCATAAAAACTATTACTCCTACGAAGATAAACGTTATAAACTACTTTATAGTAGATTTAGCTAGCTTTGATTTGAGAGCTGGTAGACATCTATAGGTCTTATATTTTCTGAGATATATGTTTTCATAGGTCAAATGTTTTATCCGAACAGCTAGAAATCAACATTGAAGTGAATTAATTTTGTCAAATATCATGGAAAATACTACTCCTACAAACTACTTTACAAACATAACAAACTACTTTATAGTAAATTAAATTAGTTTTGATTTGAGTGTTAATAGATATTTGTACGTGGAATGGTTCTTGAAATATAGATTTGTCAAAATAAATTCACTGACTACTGATTTTTCAGTGCATTTTTTATGAGATGATTCTTTTTAAAAACCTATATAAGGAAAACTATTGATCGTAAATGGTTATATTAGGGCTCATATTTTATAAAACTTACTCTACTTTATATGATTTTCTATTAGGATTTATAGTTTGGTTGATAATTTAAAAGATCTTGGTAAAATGTAAAGCTTCGGAAATTTTTTTTTTTTTTTTTTTTTTTTTTTAACGTTTTGAAAGAGCCATCATTTCGTTCCCTTACCTATATTTAGCTGACTCATCAATCTTGAATAGTAATTAAATATAGTTTTCATTAATGTAATAAAAAAATTGGGGTGAAATAACTGCTTTTTTTTCTTCCCGGCTCTTGTACTAGAATTTTAGAAAGCACTTTTAAACTTTTCAGATATTTAGCTATCATTTAATTATCTATTTTTAAAAAAAGTATGATCTTTTTCATCATGTAATTTTCTGCAAATTGATAATTCAGAAAATTTGTTAAAAATATTTCAAATGGGACCAATTAAATACTTATGTTTCTCAAGACTTTGATTTAAGTATAAAATTACAAAAAGAGAAGAAGAAAAACCCAAAGCACATCGTGTGGGAATTAATTAAAAAAAAAAAACATACATCTTCTGTACTAAGACTAAACTAAAGAATATACAAAGTTCTAATTTTCATGGCTCAAGTTGAAAAAGAATAAAACACCTTGAACTGATATTGTCAATTTTCCAAAAGTTATTTAAAAAACGAGACGTTGAGCTTAGTTTCATTAAAATCCAAACTTATTGCCATCTTCAAGGTGAAAATAGATCAAAAAGATAAATTTATAATAATGGGGCAGAATTAAATTTCCTTCTTTATTTATTTCTCTTTACTCTCATTATGTGTCTAAAAATCTATAATTCCCATCCCTTAAGCTTTTTTCCTACTTTTACCTTCTAGCTCCTGTGACATACATAACAAGAGATATAAAACACCAGGGCCCTGTTTCATAATAAAGTACAAACTAACACTACCAGTCTTGTCGAATACAATTACACTGACTTGTACAATAGTAACTTGTACTTTAGGTACTTTTTAACTCCTGTAATATCACTAATAGTCCTCCTTATTATGAAAAAAATAAGTATTAGTGAAATCACCACGTTGTTTCTATACTTGTACTATGAACTGATACTATTAGCTTTCATTATGAAACAGGGCCCTGGTGAAAACTCTTTCTTTGATATTTCATAAATTATTTTAATCAAATTTTTTCCTTCATTTTTTTTTTTTTTTAACCAAATGTCTATCCTTATAAGTATTCATTTAATTTTGGAATCCTAACTAAATCATGTTTTTGATGCTAATTATGTAGCATTTTTTAAATATCATTATTCGGTTTTCTTTTTCTATATAAATATTTACTATCACTCATTACACCTTCCTTGATATTTTATTTGCATTATTGTTCTTGTATTTTTAAACCTTGCTTGTTTATATATTTATCTCTTGTCATATCTTTATCACTACATGTTTGGGATTTTAAAAAAAAAATTAGTAGTTTAAATATTAAATCAGTGTAATAAAACTCGTCTATATATTTCTGTAATCTCTTCCTTGTATCGTTTTCAAAATTATGTCAATAGAAAATAAATGTCAGGTAGTGCGAGTAAAGTATAGGCCCTGGCCAGTGTGTGTCAGAGAAAGATAATGTAATTAAGTATTATAATACTGTAGTTGCTTGAAATACCAAAATTCGTATTACGCATAAGAACTATCAAATGCATACATAATTTTGCTTTTTTCAGTCGATAACGTTTTGCAATTTTTTATTAGCCAAAATAATATCAAGAAAATAAAATACTTAAAGAATTAATATTAACTAATATATTATTAATATTACATTAATATAAAAAAAATTAACCACACTTACTTATGTACAGATAGAAAACTGATGACTTACCTGAAAAAAATAAACAAAAATTAGAATCACTCTTCAAAGACAAGCATAAATAACAAAAATTATAATTGAAAAAAAAATCTATTTATATCAATACATTTCAGAAATAATTTAATGCACAACTTAAAAAAATACAAATAGCATAAAAACAGCAGAACTCATCCAAGCATATAAAAATATATCACAAAGAAATAATATAACAAATTAAGCAATACTCAAACCTAATGGCAATATAACATTTAAAAAAAAAACAAAAAAAACAAACAAACATATTTATATAAAATAATATTTTATTTAGTATCTTCTTCGATCTTAAGGCTCTTTTTGGATAATTAGCTGATTGTCAATATCATTTTGTGGAAAATTTAAATTATAAAAAATACACACACATATATAAAATACGTCTTTTCTGTAATAGATTATTGCGGGTACTGTGGATGCTTTTCACCCATCTCTAAGTTTCATCAATAGAAAATTTATTAATATTGTATGTATCATCCGTCTCCATTTATAAGTTATATCTATAAAATATTTTATGATTGAGTATTGCGGGCAATGTATAACACCAGCTCCGTACAGTTGTCACTACATATCCAGAGAATTAAAATTTGTGGGAATTTTATCAGAAAACCATCAGTGGCAATCGTGAAAAAAATGAGAAAATTAAATTGACAAAAAATATTCAGATTTTTCTCGTCAGAAAAAAAAATTTCCTGATAATTCCAGTTGAAAAGGCTAAATTACTCCAACATGGTGATACAGTACGCGTAATACATATAGGGCTCGTATCTAAATTTTAATTTATTACTTATATAACATTAATTTAAAAGTTATAAACAGTTAATGTCAATAAATTAAAACTTTCAAGTTGCTGTATTTATTTGTTTTTTAATGTACCAAGAGCACTTTCAAATATTTTTAATGAGTACTCAACTAATCATAAAATATCTGCAGAAATTCTAAGTGAATATCTTGGACAATATAATAATTTCACTCCCTTAAATTGCGTAAAGTTAGTTTAGCCTCGTGACCATTCCTAAGTTATATTTATAGAAAATTTGTAATTTTTTACGAATACTGTAGAGTTCCTAAACATATACAATACCACACACCCATTATGAATATAAGTGCATAAACACTTGAAATAATCAAGTATTTCGGGCACTCTAAGACCCCCATACTATATCTTTGTAAGCTATATAATAGGAAATTAATGGTAAACGTTTCTATAATTTTAGCAGAAAAAAAATGGAAACATACTAATAAATAGTAAATTAAATGTTAAATAAATAAATATCAAGTTGATAGAAAGGAGGGAGAAAAGAAGAGATAGATATTAAAACCATCCTCAGGTTGGGACCCGCCATTAGTATTACAAATAAATACATATTATATAAAATAATAATAATATTAAATAAAATTATACATTAAACTAATTTAAAAAAATCTAATTAGGAAGAACTTAAAATTCGAATCATATATAACAATGCCAAGATACTGAAAAATAAGGAAAATACTAATATGATACGATGATTTCAATAGACTAAAAATTTTAATACATTGTATTTATCCATTGAATAGACAATTACCTCTTAAGCTGTCAACTTGTTTATTAACCTATCCAGAATTTATATATGAAGAATTATAGAGAGAAAGAAATACTTTATTCATGGTGCCCAAATATATCGGGTTGCTACATTACACAGCATACTGATCAATCAGCAGGACAAATATAAGCTACATGTTTTTACATGATATAATATAATACATAGATAACATTTTTTTTCTTCCACAGTATTCTTTTACTTTTATTTTACAATTAATACCAGTCTATATACTAACTACAAGTTTTTCGATTTATTCCTTTTCTTTTTCTTTCCCTTCCATTTCACAACCCCTATTTCATTTGATCAACAAATTCCCCTATATAACAAATATTAAAATATTTAAAATAATAAAAATATAATAATGAAACTCAATATAACCTTCCTAAAAAAGAAACTACTCCGTTTCTACTCCTACCTAATGCTAACCACGGCTAAGAAGAAACCTTACCGTAACCGCAAGACCAGAATAAACGTCAGGCAAGAAGGCGTCAACAAAAACAAGAACTAATGTAACACAACAGAGTACTATATGGCCAATTGAAACAGTGATCCAAGTATGTACTCGTACCAGTCTCCAAAACTTATAAACAACAATATTCTTAATCGTATAATTAAGCACTTAACGATGAAAATAATTCGAGTATTGTAAAATGAAAATGTATGCAGCTGTTTTGGAAGTCATTTGAGAAATAATTACATACTATAAAAGTTTAGGAATTAATCGAAATAACTAGTATAGATCAAGTAATTCATCCACTATCGATAGCTAAGAACTTCTAGATATCCAGAGAAGTGCTGCTTGAGGGATAACATTGCTCCACTGAAAAGTTCTGTGTTACTCATAGTACAACAACCAAAGAGGAGAAAAAAGGCAGTTATTTCACACCAATTTGTAATTACTTAATTGAAAACTTAGTATGATTACTAGTCGAAATTGATGAATACGCCAAGTTTTACTAGGGGGAATAAAAAATTGCGGCTGTTTCAAAACTTTCAAAATAATTAATTATTTATTCAGAGCTCTATTTCTTTACAACTACCAACAACAATCAAAAAATCAAAGAGAGCATCATTTAAAGTAGACTAAATTTGTTAAAATGTAAGCGCTAATAGAGCTATTTACGTTAAATAGTTCTCGAGTTATAGCTTTTTAAAAAGAATCATTTCATAAAAATGTTGAATAAAACGTACTGAAAGATCGAATAAAACGTAAATGAAAGTTAGTGAATTTATATTGGAAAATCTATATCTCAAAAACTATTTGACGGACAGATGTCTGTTAGCTCTCAAATTAAAGCTAGTTTAATGAGCTATAAAGTAGATTGTGACGTTTATTTTCGTAGCAGCAGTAGTTTTCATGAAATTTGCTAAAATATATTCTTTATAGTTGTTCGGACAAATTTTCATTTGCCAAACTTTTATTCATATGTGAATATCATAAAAACTACTACCCCTTCGAAGATCAGAGTCATAAACTACTTTATAGTAAATTAAATTTCCTTTTATTTGAGTGTGTGGCAGGCATATGTACGTCGAAGGGTTCCTGAAATAAAACTTTTCATAAATCAAACTTATTGTCCGAACAACTATAAATCAATTTATTTTAGCAAACACCATGAAAACTACTATTCCTACGAAGGTAAAGGTCATAAACTACTTTATATTACATTAAACTACCTTTAATTTGATTGCTAATAGACATAATGTATGTCACATAGTCCCTGAGATATGGATGTTTCAAAATAAATTAATTAACTACTTACATTTCAGTACATTTTAGTGAAATGTTGCTTTTTAAAAAACTATATCTCGAAAATTATTGGACGTAAATAGCTTAAATATTTGGGCTAATATTTCAGCAAATTTACTCTTCTTTAAATAATGTTCTTTTAGATTTTCTAGTATTGTTGATAGTTTTAAGATATAAAGCTCCGAATCAAAAATGTATGTTTTTTTTAGATTTGAAACAGCCGCCATTGTTAATTCACCCTACCTATTATACTTGGCAGACTCATCAGTTTTGACAAGTAATTATACATAGTTTTTATTAAAGTAATCAAAAATTGGGGTGAGATAACTGCCTTTTTTTCTTCCTGGCTCTTGTACTATCAGTTTGGCACAGCAGTGGTAGCGAAAGGGCTGAGATGAAAAGAGGAAAAGTTTACCTTACTAATAATTGGTGGTGGCAACGTTCTGTTAAGAAATAAACATAGTTTTCTCGGTATTTTTCTATCTCCAGCTGTTATTTTCGATTAAACATGTCCCAGCATTTTCTAGCTAGATCGCTTCTTTTAGTAGTGCAAAGGTAGATGTAATTAATCATAAAGTTGCTTAAACTCTATCTGTGATTATGAAACAAGAACCATTTTTAGTCAATATTATTATCTTTATTCGAAATTTCCAAGTTATTTAGACTCAGGGACCCCAAAACTGTATCCGGCCTAAACTGAAATATGAACTTTTTCAAGATTGCAATACACCCCTTACTATATGTTCCATAAATGAGTAAGTGCAACAAGATGGCAATACTCCTCATCCCTTCTTCCCCACCACTTTATTTTAAAAATTATTTCAGGGTCTTTTCAATATAAGTTTTAAATTTTAAACAACCATAATCCGCGAAAATGTAATAAGTCAACTCATTTTCGTTACGGGAAAAAAACATAATGGTTTTAAATTGATTCTTCGAAGTACTTACAGTTCCGAAAGAGTTACTCAACAACACTATCACAGAAACAATGTGTTCGATTAAAAATATCCAAAAACGAGTAGAAAAATCGAGCTTTCTTAGCTTTGACTACATGGTGTGAAAAGCTGTTATGTTTAACGATGTAACAAATGATTATTAACAAAGTGGTTTTACAAATCAAAAGATCGATTAGCCTTGCACGCACATATTTTCTAATTTAGGATCATGGTGTGGAACTTTATTCAGAATTTATTTGAAAATACAAATATTAGATATTGGATTAATTAATAAATCTGTGATCAGACGGCAAAATATTATATTATATTATATATAATTACATTGTACATATATATATAAATTGATAGAATACGATTCTATGGATTTAACTGGAATGCTAAAATTTGCTAGCAGTTTTTAATCATTACCTTAAAAATAATTATGCTCAATATCTCAATATGAACAAAGAATACCCTGAAACATTAAAACCCCTATTTATTTATTTTTAAAAAGGAAAAATGAGTTTAAACATTATCCCACAGAAATAATGAAGTTAATATTCATAATAATAGAAAGATTATTTTAGTGCATATTTTTTAATTTACAAAATAACATATTTCAGCTTCGTATACATATATATATTTTTTTTAGAAGAATAATAAGATACATATAAAATAGTTATAAAAAAAGGTAGAATTCAGTTCAGCACATGTAATCTGCGAAGAACGTGAGACCTACAAAGTTCTTCATGGTTGACACCTCAACACGTACTACGTAGGTCATCTTAACAGATCATATTCACCGCTTGGGGTAAAGGTATATATATATTCATATATA
>NW_027115270.1:626624-627552 GCF_000696795.3 Halyomorpha halys | reverse complement strand
TCCTAAAAAGAATATTATGAACTAAAAAAAGATTCATAACGTAATTCTACAGCAATTAATCTCTGATGTGAATTCTAATTTCTACAAACAAACAAGAACAAAGGAGACAATTTTCTGATAGTTGAAGAAGACTTGAAGATAACTCAATACCAACAGATGTTCCAAGTAATAAATATTAATAACGAAATATTAATATTAATAAACAACTTGATGAAAATAGTTGTACAGAATTTCCTAGTTTATCAACAACATTTAAATTAGGAATAGGAATAGAATTTCCACTTATTAATATTGATGCAGCCTTGGTTCTGAATTATAATTGAATGCAAAACTTAAACAAGGATCAGATAACAAAGCAATTTATCTAATAAATTTAGTGTTTAGCAATTTAAAACATTTTGAATTCAACAGACGTCATGAATTTATCCGTCAAAGTTTTTAAGAGAACAGAAAGGTAGATTATGTAAACAAGTGTTTTTAGATAGGAATATTTATGAGTATTTGAGAAATTAAAACTTTGGCTTTAGCTGAAATAAATGACAAGTGTTCTTGTTACTTGTATAACATTTCTTACATAATAAATAATATCAGGGAAAGTGGATATTCCACATCACTCCATCTCACGCTCATTCAATATAATAACTTATTACATAACTCCTGTTATTATCAACCTAAACTTCTGTTAGAGCCGACAGGCGAAATCTGAAGATAAGAGAATATTAATTGTTTATCGTAAGTTTAAATGCCAATTAAAAAAAAAATAATTTTATATATAGATGGTAAAGGTCATAAACTACTTTATATTACATTAAACTACCTTTAATTTGATTGCTATAAGTATTAGTGAAATCACCACGTTGTTTCTATACTTGTACTATGAACTGATACTATTAGCTTTCATTATGAAACAGGGCCCTGGTGAAAACTC
>NW_027115270.1:612007-626574 GCF_000696795.3 Halyomorpha halys | reverse complement strand
GAATTGAATTAATATTAGGAGACGATGGGAGAAAACAAGCGTCACATTAAAACAAAAAAAAATAAATTATTGACGGATAAAGATAGATGAAGTAAAGAAATAAATTCTTATGAGCTCAGAGACTTAATTTAATATTAATAATTTAAAGTCGTCATATAACGCGTAAAAATAATAATTGAATTATCTAACAATTATTATTTTTAATTTTTAAGTATCTGACCTGAAATAATAAGCATTTACTTCATTACTTCATATATGTTTACCTATCACTAATTCGATTTAAAAGAAAAAAATATATACATATAGACTTTTCCTTTTTATTACGTAGGTTTCTTTTTTTTTAAATTTTCCTACTGCTTAAAACAGATAACCTGTGCAAAAAATGAAATTTAAATCATATGACTGAATGATAAATGTATTTGCACCTTAATATGCACCATGTATCGATTATAATTTTAAGGAAAACTTTAAATAATAATCAATAAAATCAACTATTAAAAAAAAACAATGTGGATACTTTAAGTTTTATCGAAGTTTTATTTCATACAAAATTATCGAGGATGGGGTAACCATAAAGTTAAAATTGTAAAATTATTAAAATAATCTTTCTAATCGTCCAAAAATAAAAATTAAATAAATAACAGTCGTTAAATATATTTTAAATGGTATAATAACTAAATGCTTATAATCACTAATATAACAAAAGAGAGAAAATTATTTTTTTTAAATGTACTTTATTCAATAAGGAGGATGAAAAAAATTTGGAAAACTTCACTGCACTTTCTAAATATAATAGTAGATAGATAATTATTTAACACACCCTTTGTTACCGAAATGCGGTATTCGTGAAGTGATGCTCAGCGCTGTTACCTTACGAGGCCCCTATGAATTTTCAAAGGCTTCATTATAACCGAGTAGCTACTCAAATATTAAAGGAAGGATCCTGTTTTGAAAAAATAAATAAGGCTAGTTTGGAATTAGAAATCACACGTACGTATTTATAATGTCATTCGTTTTTAACCAACTAAAACAATTGAAAAACGTGAACTACGGAAGGATGAATCCACTAGATATGTAATGACATGAAATATACAACTACTTTATTGGAAGGTTAATATTTCAAGAAAACAACAAAATAAACAATAAATTATATATGAATATATACAATTTGGAAAATTATTATGCCAGATTATTATTATATCTTAGATTGAAAAGTTAAGTGAAGATATTAATTTGTAACTTTTATAATATCATTGTTCCCATTTGACACGAAAAAAAAATTAAATTCAGAAATAAGATTAGTAAGTTTTATATGTATAATTTTAATTTAAAAAAAAAAAAAATTTTTTTGAGAAGTGGAGATCAACTTTAGATTAGATACTCCAGAATGCCTTTCCAAAATTACAACAATACCATAAAAAATTCATAAATCAAGAATAAATAAGAAAAATGCTAATCAATGTAATGCTAATTTGCTAAATTAAGTATAATTATCAATTATTAAAAAAACAGGAAAACTAAATTGAAAAAAAAAGTTTTAGAAGTATTATAGAACTTCGATTTGTCAAAAAACCCTATTTTTCTAAAAAGTCTAATGCTATTTATTGACAATACTATGTTGAGAAAAAAGTTATTGAATTAAGAATATTCATTATTGGTGTTTAAAAGCATTTAATATTTCAATAAATTGGAAACAAATCGAAAGCTTAGATGATTTATTCCCTCTAATATAGTTATTAATATTGGCTTATTACATTTTATAGAATATTTCTGTCAAAAATCTTTTCTTTTTTTTTATACCGGGGCATTTACTCAAAATTACTTTAATTTTTCCTAATAAAAACATATATATTAATAGTAAAAATATATAAATATATGCACGAAAGTACGTTTTTTCCATAATAAAGATAAATGAAGAATTGTTTAAATAGATATTATTTACAGATTAAAAGTAATAACAACATCGGTTATCAGGCCGATAATGATGTCATGTAGGTAGGGCTTAATTAACACCATGATCATGGTTAGATTCCAGTCTGCCACCCGGATCAGTCTGCATTAACAATTAAGTAATTTATACGGTTTCCAGCCCGCTAACTTCAACCATTGTTAAATAGTTGTCAATTAACCATTTTAATCTCCATGTTCGAACCAATTATAAATAAATATCCCAGTGTTTATAATAACGGTTTTAGAACTGTAACATTTAAATGTTAAAACACACTGTGGTTGAACTGAGTGAACTGTAATCTAGAAAGAAAAATAAAGATGTACAAAATATAGTAATTAAATGTAAACAAGGAAACAAAAAAAAAATTATACGATTATGAAACCAATAAACACATTATGTTTAGACAATTAAGCACTCACACCAATCCATTATAATACAGGGACTATCTTCACAAGATTAACTAGGCACGCGACGAATAATGAGAGAGAGTTTATGAGACGTATATCATTAATTCAATGTTTGGATTAATCTTTAAACAATAAGTTTTCTTATTTGCTTGAAACATTTCTTCATATCATGATATTTTAGTACGTTGAGTTAAAATTACAATTATTAATTATTTTAAAGTTTCTATACATAAAATTAACAAGAAAGAAATATCTATAGCAATTAGCAATAAAATGATATTTAAAATATATCGTTACTTAAGCTGTGATAAAATAAAAATAATATAAATTTTAAAAAAAATAGACAACACAATTTTTATTCTTAGAAAATCGATAAAAATCCAATACATAACCAACTCAATTATCGTTTTGATGTATATATTTTTTTTCTGACATTCTCTGGAGATGTTTCTAGAATGAAGCGATAAGTATTACTAATTTATATTTTCAAAGGCATGAATTTGTTTTCGAACTCAGGAGGTGTTAGAACTTTAGTGAACAATATGTAGAATCAATCATATTAGCTTGTATTTTATATTATTAACCAATTAAACCTGAATTTAGATGAACATTAAAACGTTTCTGATGTAAGTTAAAATAAAGAAAAGTGAAAACTTATAGCTTGGCTCATCGATTTAATATTTTTATTTGGCAGAAACTTAAGTTGAGTTTTTGTTCTACAAACTTCATAATATTTTATGTTTATTTTTTTATTAACCAACTATTAAAAAAATTCTTTGTTTACGAGTCTAAGGACTTTATACAGGTCGTTGAAGGATAACTCATTCAGATAAGAACAGGCAACTGATAGAACTATCATCCTATTTCTTAATTATCTTTCTTTGTGTGACACAGCAGATTTGTTCGAAACTCCACTATCAATATCAAAAAGTAGGATGAATGGTTTTTATTCACCTCTTTCTCTGAAAAATGATCAGTTTAGGAGCGATATAATAGGAATTTTTCAAGTCAATACATTGGAAATGAACAAATACAAAAAATCTTAAAAATTTGTTTTGAACCATCGAAAATTTCGATACTTACTAATGGTGATTTAAACTCTTGATGGATCAATAAACCATCTTATTTTACATTCCATTTAAATTTTAGCTTAAATACTAAATTTCAAGCAATAAAGAAAAACATTTTTTTTACTTTTACTTTAACAGGTTTAAATTCCTCCAATATTCAAAGAGATGCGAAATTTCTTACAAGCCGTTTACATTTGTTGATTTAAGTATTGACTTCTTTCGAGAGATCGTTTTTACAATGTTAAACTCCAAACAGGGGAAACGCTACACGTAAAAATTAATGGGTATTACTTTTTTTTATGTCAGTTGGCCATGAGCATGAATTATAACCAGAAGATAAAAAGAGATATTACTACAAGGAGAAGCTTCTAATATAAAGGCACGGCGTTTACTCCACCTAACTTTCCCAAAGCGACCGGCGAAGAAATTACACACCATAAGCCTGGTCTGTTATTGCAGATTAAAAAGTATAGGACCTTGTAGCAATGGATGTCACTTCAAATTTGTGATTTTTTTAATTATTGACTAATAGGAATCAATATTTATGCTAAATAAAATTAAAATAACTAATAAATACGGCTAGGAAATACTTTTTGAAGAACCTTTCACTGATAACAAACCCACCTTCTTCTACAGAAGGTAAATCAGAGCTATGTCTGTAAGATTTGACGTAGAAATAAATAATTTTATTACATACAGTAAATACTTCAAATGATCTTAATTTTTTTTTTGTTTATTTTTTTAGGAATTAAAAACAACCACTGCAATGCTATTACATAAAACTGAACATCCTTGACCATTGAAAAAACACTTAATATCATATAATTTTATAAAAAATTCATCCTCTGTTCTAATATGATTTTATTTTTTATAATTATAGAGATTGTGTATTTGGTATAATTATGTTAAGTGGTATATTTAAAAAAAAAATTGGAATTCTTAGAAACTTCATTCCATTTGATCAATTTACTTGTAATTAGAGAATAAATCGAACAAGTACTCAAAATTCTTTGAAATAAACAAATAGTACCGCATAAAAGTAAATAACGATTAATTTATTGTTGAAATCAGTGAGGGTTATTCAACAAGAAATATTTTTTAATGTTAACTATACTATATTAACTATACCAGACATCTACGAACAAAATTATAATCATATAAAAATATAGATAGTAAAGCACCTATCACTTATAATAATAAATATAAATGTTCAAAAAAACAGGAATTCATTGCTGTCATTAATGCATGTCACTGTATGTTATATATAAATGCATAAAGATTATCCCTTAAGTACTCTAATTTGTATATTTGCGTGCGTGCGTGCGTGCGTGCGTGTGTGTGTGTTGGGGCGTATACGTACGCAAGTGAGAGACCTTTTCTCTTAGCAAGTTATCATAAGATACGTATGTTGTACTTTTCATTTCCTCTAACCATCTAAAAAGAACTAACATTATTGATCTGCAGATTTAGTTGACAGTAGATATATTTTAAGAAGTTGTTGAGGCAGAAAGGGGTGTGTGGTTAGAGTCTGAATATTCGAGCTCGTTTTAGGCGAGTGTGTTAAGATATTACCGTAGCAAAATATTAACTGCAACGGCGTCTGTTTGGTTCCGGCCTAAGAAAGGTAAAATTTATTTCGTTATTGTTTATAACGATTATAATGAATTATAATTATTTATTGTTTTCAGAGAATGAAAACTCGACCTTCTGGTACTGGTAAGAATAGTTATCAAGGATAACCTTTCCCTGCAAGCCAGAAATGCCCAGGAAGGGGATAACCAAACTGAAGAAAAAAAGTCCTTCTATTCTGCGTATTACATTCGACAACATAAGTGCACCGATGAAGTCACTCCGAAAAGTTGGTACAAAATAAAAATAAGTTTCACTTGCCAATGTTTCTTCTCTGAACGCAACTGCTAATCAATTGCTTAATATTATTTTCTTACCTAGCTTACATCAGAGTTATCCCCGTAGATACAGAATTGCCTTTTGGCGATTCGTTTATTCTTTAAAGAGGTTAATCCCCCCCCTCCCGATCAATCTAGGAGTCCTCTATAATCTCCAGCAGTTTCGTCTATCTTTGGACCATTTCCGAAATTATCAGAATATAAACAAACTTTTATACATTCCCAATAAAGCAGCTAGTATTCATGTGAAGAGGATTTCTGGCAATGGTTTCCACGAAAAATTGTCTAATAGAAAAGAAGCCTTTTAAATGAGAAATTCACAATCTTTTTTTTGTTTGTAATGGAAGAAATACATGTGTTATGTAGAGTATTATGACACTATTTCTGGATAAAATATCATTTAGTAGATCTTCAATGGCTATCTCTTTTTATTTAAACCTTCTTTATTTCCAGCTTAGGTTATTTTATTATAACCTAATGGACCTTAGATGATTATTATGACTATTTGATTTGTTATTAATATTTGATAATGTGGACTTTTAGTCTCGCGTGAAAGGCACCTCTATTTACAATGTTATAATTGTTAAATAATTTTAAATGATAAAAGCAATTTGGTAAAAAAAAAAAAAAATCAAAATAATGCAGATAAACCATTGAAACACATTTTTTTAATGTTTTGACTGCTCACCCACTAAGTAATGTATTATTATAGATCATTAAGGTAGGTCTGTAATATATTTCTTAATATTATAATATTAGTATGTGTCGTCAGGTTTGAACTGGATGATGTGAGGAAGAAAGTTAAAGAAAATGTGAAGAAGAACTGAACCTTGTGGAGTACAGACACAGATTTGTCTTATGGTAGAATTTGTATTACTAACTGTAAATGTTTGACCTTGAGGAGTGAGTTCAGAATATAATACAAGTATGTCGGAGTTTCAACTTTCTTTAATTCCTATAGGAGACCGCAATACCAAACCTTGTCAAACGCTTGTTGGAAGAATACCAACGTTACCAGCATGTACTTCTTTATTTCCAATCCGTTTATTATAAATTCCGATAATCTTGCCAGTTGTTGTGAAACCAAATAGAAAATCCGGAATAAAAAAGTTACATTGAAAAAGAAGAAGAAAGATTTCCTTTTATAAATGATTTCAGTATTTTATGAAAAATGGATTATAGGTTTTTAGTTGCTGACTTGGTTAACGGCTTTAAGCGGTTAAGCTTGTGAAGTCCATGATGCGGTTGCGGCACCATCTTCTTTTCAGTCACGTCAGAGAATCATAAGGAAATGGTTGGAGTAACAGTCCAAGTCGTAAGTTTTGGACATTGATGTTATCAAAGATAGTATATCAAATTCAAGGCAGAGCAATTATTCATTAGACAGTTAAGAATGATTTAATTTGCGACATAATAAGGAATATAAAGTATCAACGATTGCCAACTAACTTTGCAGTATTTTTCGTTATAATGTATTAGATAAACATGGATCTATCCATCCAGCTTTTCGTCCGGATAAGTAGTTATGACAGCTTTAATACAAACACCTGTATTATTTACCTTTAGTTCATTACATTTTACTTAAAAATCAAATAATTAAGTAAAAATCAAGTAAAAAAACGTTAATGACAAATAACAATATGAAATACCTGGGATATGAATGCCTGGCCAGAGCCCTACAAAGGGCCATCAGTTGAAGCCGTGGTGCAGCGGCTGCCGAGAGGTCGATACTATGAGCTGCAGGGACTCAAGTGCTCCCCCACTATACTGAGGCTGTCCTGCTCCCGTATTTCGGTCCTAACTTCCCCTATTTCAATTACAGCACAAGTCCCGGTTGATTACGTTTCGTTGATGGGTTTTAGCCCCCTATCTAAAATAACTCCTACCATGGCAGCAAAAAAAAAATTTAAACAAGTGTCCAAAACCAGAGATGGAAATTTATTCCTTATCAAATCCATTAATAAAGTCACGAGAAGGGGGCAATCAGAAAAACCCTAAAACCAGAAATTCGTGTCTTAGCATAATACATTCCAGGATCACAATTAGTCATGTTTTAGGGATCGTAACATACGAAGACATAGTCTTTATATTTCATGTTTGAAGAAAATGTAAGAAACATCCTCTATTGTTGCGATACAAATAAAAACTGAAGCTATCTCAAAATAGGTTCTTTTTAAATCAAAATTCCCTTTATTTTCTTTAATGCTTACATTGGGGTAGCGCGGTGGCACAATGGAAATACTACTAACTCCAATGCCATGGGTTTGAATCCGGCTGGGCAGATAATTATTTCCTGTAACACTGAAGCCGTGAGTCAGTCCTGTGGGTTCTGGAGCACTCCTGGAGTCCATCAAGCCTTAATTGGGTAAAAATCTGGCGATCGAGCGTGATTGTTACCAAATCATTTGCTAACAGTACTTCCTTACAAAGTAATGCACCCTTAAACATTCAGGGGTTGTAGTGGTATAGATTTAATTTAATTTAATTAATATTAACATTATTTATCTGATATACTCAGATAATGGCACATTTTACAGCAAAACATTTTTTATTTAATATTATATATGACGTATTCCGAAAATAGTGCCGTAGACTTGAGTTGCATTCTCAACTGGATGACACACTGCTCTAAGCTAGTGGGATTGTTACAAAGCAATCCGAGATTACGATCTATGTTATATATATTAAACACAAAATAAACGGTTTTTTGTCCGATGTACCACCATCAAAGTAAAGCAGCTTTTTTGGTATTGATTTGACAAGACTGAGCATATATCTATTTTTCGACATATTCTCAACTTCGATCGTGTTATTTTAGAAGATTCTGTGTTATATTTGGATGCCCAAGTCTTACCAGTTCCCATTAAGTTCTTGGAAAAGTGCTGAACCTCATTTTTCACCTTCCCTTGGATGGTTAATAACATTCTGGTTAAATAACCTGGCAGTAGAATATTTGTCCATCATTATTAGCAGGCCTCATGTCCTCGAAAATATCAAATAAACAAATTCTGTTGGTGAAGTCAAATCAACTGAAATAATTATGGGATTTAACTGGTTAACTAAATTCTGGGACTGCAATAAACGTGAAACATGTTCAAGAACTTTCCTTATATCCAGACTTGGTACCCAAGGAGGATATTGAGCCGGAAGGTAACTCAACTTCAACTAGGGAGTGAAAAAAGAGTTCAAAATTTTTAAATACATGGTAGGGAACTAATATGACATAGCTATGACATGGACATAATAAAAGCTGTTACAAAGTTCTCAAAAATGCATCGATCTTAGTGGCAATTGTGTAGACAAATAAACATATGCTAAACCTTTAAAATTATGCAAACATTATAGTGAATAAGTAAATTTGTATTTTTCTTGTGTTTAACCTCAAATATTTAGTCCCTTTAATCCCCTTTTTGTACATCACACATTAATAATAAAAGAAGCACAATCAGAAATCACTACCATCATAAGTATTTTAGTTAAAATAAGGTCTCACATTCAATGAGACAAAACATCACTGAATATCAGGGTTTAACAAGAAACACTTACCTGTGTTACACGCCTGTTGGTGCAATGGCTCATAACTGTAGAAACCATCTATAATTCGAATGAAACAAAAAAATAGCCTCTAGTCTGTAAGACAAAATAGGACAAAATTTTTTAAAAAGTTATTTATATAATTAAAATGGATACTAAACTGAATAAAGCTGGAGAATGAGGGAAGAATGATTAATATTACCACTCTTCCTCAAGCTAAAGCAGTAGAGAAAATGAAAGGAATATATATATATATTCTTAATCGTGGACTTGAAATGATAAATACTGAAGTTTCAAGACTGAATTTCCTTGACTAGATAAGTGCGCACATAGGTTCAACCGAAAGGGAGACGTAGAGGAGGGATATCCACTATCACACTGCACAAGTGACAGTAGACTGGAGTGAATAGGAGCAGCGGTATTGAATTAAGTTCTGTGTGAAAATAGAAAGAAAAGAAAAACTACAGAGACTTTTGACAAGAGTTAAGAGGCTTATAAAGAAGACGTAATGCCACATGTAATGGTTTTCATGTGGCATAAGAGGTTCAAAGATGGCCTGGAAGACACTAAAGGCGATAACTGCTCTGGGATACCTTCAAAAAGCCGAAATGATGAAAATTTAGAGAAATTCAGAGTAATTTTAAACACTAACCATCGTCTTACAGTTAGATTAATTTCTGTATGAAGATCGAGTCCTCGCAGAGATCAAAGACGATTGGATTCTTCATTATGAAAATGTGCCCACTCATACGTCGCTCGCCTCCATCGAAGTTTTAGCTAAATTCAACCTGCTTACACCACCGCAATCACCCTAAAGCCACGACATAGCTCCTAGTGACTTTTTGTTTCCTCAAATTAAAAAATACCTATGAAAGAAAATATTCCACTCGATTCCATCGGTCCAAGCAGCTTCAAAGAGATGCATTAAAAGTCTTCAAAGAGTTCTAGGGAGCCTATGAACAAGGGAAAAACGGTGGCAACGTTGTGTTGAAGCCAGATGGTCTTATATTGAAGATTTTTAGTTCAATTTATTAAAATATTCAATACATTTTGGATTATAAGACCAGTCTGGAAACTTTAAGAACAGTTAGTTTTATCCAAATTATTTATTTGTTTAATTTTTCCACATGTAAACACCTGTAATTAATTATTCATTACTGAGTAAGGTGAATAGGTATGATATCCCTAAATCCCTAATGTATTTTATTTATTATTTGAAAGAAAATGCTTTCTCAAAAACTCAAGTGGGAAAATTAATTTTTTTAAGTTTTGTAATTCACAAGAATTCTTTGGAATACCTACTTTCTAAGTACTGTAAACCTCTCAGCGTCAGATTGAATTTATTAACAAAATTTCAATTCCATTCATAAACAGTTTTTTTCGGATGGAAGCAATAGTAATAATAATAAGAAAATAATAAATTAAATTTTTTAAAAATTGTTAAGAGATGTTAATGTATTAAATTAGTATTATTGAGCTTATGATATGCGTATTATACGCTAAAACCATAAATTATGTAATATTTGATCAGCACTACTTGAAAAATGTTAAATTTAGTAAAATTTATATGTATATAATTAATTAAACAATGTTGATTAATAATAAATTTCGTCTTAGTCAATGTATATCCAATATAAAGTCCAAAAGAAATCAATAACAATAAAACGTTTGGAAGGAAATTTCTTTATTTAATTTGGGGTTAAACTAGTAGAAACCACATATCCAATCAATGAACTTTTTTTTATGGTTTGTAAGCTAAATTTTTATTTTTCATTTTTGTATTTCTCAACAAAATACAAGATCTATTCTATATAAATAGTTATGTAAAAGACCGCGGTGGAGTTTGTATGTTCTATTGTGCGCATTTCAAATAAATATTAGTATATAACTACAGATTGAAACTAGGAGATTTAATCTGATAATGGGGATAAATAATTGAGATGAATGGCCCAGAAATATATGAGCTAGAGTTCATTAAGAGAGGAAAGCCCCGTTGGAACAAGCGATGGTATTGTGGCTTAGAGATCGATGGCGCTTGACATTTAAGCTCAGCATAACACCCTCGGCTATATTACCAATTGTAAGCTCGTTGGACTAATTGCTAATTGTGAGTTTTACAAATATCGTCTGTTTATAAACGAAAATTCAATTAATCATCATACCACATAAGACACAGAATTCAGAGATACCAAAAAATATATAAAACAGTCCCCCTTAATAAGTTATTTTTATAACACACTGTCCTCCAAATATAATAAATAAAGTTAATTAATTAACTCCATTAACAGGTTTAATTATGTTTTATAAAATTAAGAAATTATTAAAAAATTATTAATAAATAAATGCCCATGGTTAAGTAAATTAAACATTTTAAATAAATTAAATTCTAACATTTAATTAAACCTGAAAAGTCCCAAAAGTAAAATAAAAATTCATTGTTTCAATTTATAAAATTTATTTTAAATAATTTTAGTAAATATAATGTAACGGTTATATCAACCATGTACGGCCAACCAGGCCGATCTGGTATAAAATAAATGAAAAAAAAAATTAATCTTAGTGCACCTGCTCAGCCTCTACTGGCTTATTATCAATGATGGAGTGAAAGGGATGTGCTGGGATCTTTTGAGCTCTGCTCTACCACTCTCACGTGGGGGATAGCGTGGGGTCAGAGATCCTCAGGTCGATAATGTAAATATTATATATAAGGGTGAAAATGTGATTAGAGATTATTTTATTTATTTATGTTTATTAGTATTATTATTTTATTTTATTTTTTTCATGTACATAGTTAGATTATGTTTATTTTCTTTATTCTTCTGTTCGTATTTATTTAGAAAGATATTTTAGTTATTTGTATGTACTCTTTTTTCACTTATCTATTTATTTTTATTCTTATTTTATTTTATTTTATTTTAGTATGTGATCAGTCATCACTATTACCTATTGCCCAGCAACGTTGTGGCAGATTGTAATATCTATAAATAAATACAGTTTTGAAAAAAAATTTTAAATAATATATAAATAAAACGCAAATTAAATTTTAATAATATAGACTCAATCCTTACAATCCAAAATCCTTCCTAAAATCCTCAATGCTATTTACTTTGTCACAAATAAAATCATACATAAAGACCTTAATGTTCCCTATGCAACCGATCTAGCCCGAACCAGATATCGCTCCTTCCATTATAAACTCTCTAACCACTCAAATCCCCTTGTTTCTAATCTTGCATCCTCTTCCATTCCTGGCAATCCTCCGAGGCGCCTGAAAAGAAGATGACCACGAGACCAGCTAATGTAAAATGTCATTAGAGTGCTACCAATGGGTTGTTTCTCTTCACGCCTGTAACACTCCAATTTAACTTAGATCAGATTTACTAAATGTATTATGATGTACAGTTGTAAATAGCAATAAATAAATATTAAAAAATAATAATAATAATAATATAGACATAAAATAACTTCAATATATATAATAAATATTTACTTAAACCAGAAATAATAATTTTATGGTTTTCCATTCATTAACGAGTTAAAACATATATACTTATATATAATAAAATAATAATAAGACTTATTATTATATTTTGCGAACCGGAAGGTTCAATGCCGATAACATCAATATCTGTCTATAAACATGTATTCAGTAATGTCCATCCAAACCTAATTCTTGATAAGTCTAAAAGAAATCCTCCCAACTACGCTCCGGTCTACTCTTCGGACGTATAACGTTGGTTCAATTTTGTTAAATTTTAGGAATCCGTTCGTTACCAAGCCTTACAATCTTACACGCCCATCTAGAATCTTATTCACCGGAATTAAATTAAATAACGATAACGTAACGTATATATCGTTCATAAACATCGAAAAATATAGTAATACATGAGCCCTTAAAACCAAAAAAGAATGAAACATCAAACACAAAAAATCCTAATCGGAAAGAAATTTGCTCAAACTTTTCTATATCAAATGGTTAGTACAACTACAATAATAATCTAACAAAAAATAGACTAAAAACTTGATTTGTACAAAAACATTAAAGCATAGAAGATTAGTTAACCCAAAATTGAAAAATTATATGAATACATTTTGAAAAATCCGAAAATTCAATTAACGTTAATAAAAAAATTACTAAAATAGATGAGAACAGGTACGAACATATTTTATGACTAATTCTTTTGGCAACAAACAAGTTTTAATTATATTTAATTAATAATTTTGGCCTAAAATATTTCTAACAATAGTGATGTGATTCATAAACTAAATGAAGTAATATCATTTATTCAATAGCTAAAATAAAATTATTTGTAAAATTCAGGGATTGATAAGTTATTTTAGATAACAGATGACAGCTATGCGGAAAATATCTCATAAAAACATACAAATAAAATCAAGGAAATGAAATATCGCAAACCACAACAATCTCCTATCAGAGTGAATGCACAAGTTGTTATTATTTTTTGAATGATTATATATTTTTAGATATTTCTTGTCATATGACGGTTGCAAATAGGTTTTAGAAAAAAAAACAGCTCCATAATCATATCACTTCGTTTCTAAAAATAAAACTCTTGAGATAAAAAGAAACAGTAGAGAAAATATAACTATATAGGGAAAGCTTTATGAAGCCCAAGATATAAATAAATATATATATGCAATAATATAATAATAAAGTGCGATGTGATGTGGAGTGTAACAGCAAACCATGAATTTATCAATACATTCTAGAGGCACTGTAACCTTACTTTTTAATTATTATTAACAAATTCAATAATTACTATTCATAAATAATGTAATGTTTTACTAAAAATTGGAATTTTTTTTTTTTTGAGATTTCTTACTTACTGAGAAAATTAAACTCATAACATTTTTCTTTGAATTTGGATTAGTTACAAAAATTATTACAAGAGTAGTATTAATAAATCCAAAACAGTAAAAACACAAAATAAAAAAAATGGATATAGTAGAAGACTCTAAACGTGCAATAAAGATAAATCTTGAAAAACATACACAGGCCGATTACTTCACTTCTTAACAGATAAATAGCCAGTATATACTATTTCTAAGACTTTTTCGGAAACTGAGAATGTTCTTTCAATTATTTATATATATATATATTTGTATATTTCATGAGAAAAATATTTTGAGTTTTAATTTTTAATTAATTTTCTTAATAAGTAAAAAAAACTCAAAAAACAGTCTGATTCCAATTTTTATTAAAATATTAATTAAGATCAATCTTTAGTAAAACATTACATTATTTATGAATAGTAATTATTGAATTTATGTTACTAGAAAAGTAAAGTTACTGTGTAATATATTTTCTCTACTACATTTTAGTAAGACTTGCAAATGCATTCAAGGAGATCTGATGTCAAATTCTCAGTGAGCATAAAAAATAACCTAGCTAATCGATTAATCTCGAAGAAATCTGAAATAGTGATAAAGCTATTTCATAGTCATGACCCTAATGCGCATCAACTTCTATAGACAATTTTATTTTAAATTCTTAGCTTGCTAAAGGTCAGGCAAGTAATCAAACTTTTTATTTTCTTATTCAGCTGTATCTGAATCAATAATTATTAATATAATTTTATATTATATCAACATCAGGAATCTCTTATATGCATGATGAGATAAAGTGTATTAATTAATGAATGCTCTTAAAATGAAATGAATATACAAATATATAATA
>NW_027115270.1:592608-611957 GCF_000696795.3 Halyomorpha halys | reverse complement strand
TTTCATTATAACTACAAAACAGTATATTGTAAATAACCTATTACAACTTACTAGCAAAAAGTAAAATAATATATATATTTGACCGTATAATTTCAAATTATGATGATGGTCAGGGGTGCTGTCAAAAGAGGACTTTTGAAGTTTAGAGCTATAGAGACTTTTAGCTATATAGACTTTTTCATTGGAAAATAAATAGTTGTCAACTATTTTTGTTTTCTTTTGACCGTACTTCCTTTCCTAAAATGATAAAGCAGTACACCTATAATGTTATAAAAGTGAATAGGGTAGATCTGACCACAGGCAAAATAAGCCCAATTGATTCATTAGCACATTTAAAGCATTTAATAATCTCGTATTTTTTGTTAAATGGCTTATACTGATTGTTTCCTGAACCCTTCAAATGATTAACTATTAAATTTTAACATTTATATTATTCGATATTTATTATCACATGTATATATTCATACCTCGAAATGAAATTACAAATGAAATTTAAGGTAAAAAAAAATTATGGAAAAAACACAGAAAAAATTACATTAATCAAAACGAGAACATTTCATGTAAATATACATTTATTTTTTAATACAATTAAATCTAATGTAATATCACGCTCCCTAGCCGATGCACCACTGTTCTTACCCCATCAGAACTCAGTACACCCCTTAAATTACAAATATTGGAAAGATGGCAGGCCAAGTGGGATGAAAGTTATTAAATTAAAAGGAATCAAAAGATCGGTAAAACCATGGTCGACATCCTACCACAACAGCCGCAGGGAGGAAGTCGCTCTAACCCGCTTGAGAATAGGTTATACACTCCTTAGGCACTCTCCCCTGGTCAGAAAACTGCCACTTCAAACGGGCCAGTATTATCGGTCCATTTTTACGATTAGACATATTTTTGAAGAATGTACTCACTATTTGCCAATAATAAACAGGATAGGACTGACCCCAAACTTATCGGAAGCTCTAACAGATAAGAAAGCTAAAGTTACATCAGTGTATACATTTTTAAAAGCACATCGCCTTCTTTCTAAATTATAACTCCTATTTGATTTTCTTTTTCTTTCTTTCTTTTATTTAGTTAATAATTATTTATTTACTTTTTATTATTATTTTTTACATTTGTTTGAATCACGTGCACGTGTGGTTTTTGCAGTGAAGCTGATAACTTTAGTCATTTAGTAAATATACTTCCAGTTACCAAAAGTTAAAAGTGGTTAAATCCTAGGAAATCCAACATAATCCGAATCCAATGTTAATGCAACACTCTGTATTGGTTTATTTTTATAATTATTATTTTTTATTTTATATTTGTTCACTTTCTTTTTTCACATTTTATTTCTTTTTAATTATAAATCTGTTACTTACCTTATTAATTCTATAAATATTAGTTTAGTTTATTTTATTTTATTTTTTTTTTTTGGCGGAGGGGAGGTTCCATTCATTCTTTAATTTCGAAATTATTATTTCTTATATTTATTATTTTTCACTTTTATCATTCAAAATTAAACAATAATTATAACAATGTAAATAGATAGGGCGATGTGATGCAATTGCTTCCATCATCAATACAAATTCACAGTTTTAATGCATTATAGTACTGTTTAAAATATTATTAACAAATAAATAAATAAAAAGACAGGTCCAGGGACGATGAATAATAGTGAAAAACTCTGAGATATTTCATCCCTTCAAAGAGGCCCAATTTGAAGGGGCTAGGACCTGGCTAAGTTCTTGAAAAACCTTAAAGAAAAATAAGAGGACGCAACTCCTAGTTAATGGGCCTTTTGATTAAAGATTGTGAAAGACAAATTACCGAGTTTTCACCTGAATTAATCTCTAGTTCCGTAAAGTAATATCTCAGATTAAAATATGGTTTTCGATTTTTATTTTTTAGTCCGCACACAAAATTTCGACCTGAATTGTATGATGGCTCATTATTAAATTCCAATTATAACCCAGTTTATTTGACTTCGTTCTACTAGGGATACAACAATAGATAGTAATTTTTCTAATATATTTTCCCGTTTGATTACATCAATTAAAATGGATAGAGAAATAATAGTCATTGTAATTACTAATATAATTTAAACAAGGAAGATTATTATTCATTCATCATTTTCGAATTAATAATTATATACTTGAAGAAGTTTGTCGGGGGGTGCGGTCAGCAAAGAACAACATAAATAAACTAAACCATATTTATTTATTTTATGCCGACGTTTCGACCTGAGTTTCAGGTCTTCATCAGGGCTATAGAACAAAAATGATAACAACAACATTTAGAGTAACATACAATTAAAAAGGAATAGTATACAAACAAATTTAGAATTATATAAAATACTGAATTAAATCATAAATGATAAAAAATGATAACTGATAATTGAATAGTACAAAAATTTTAATTGATTGATATTTGTGGAATTGTATGGTAGTAAATTGAAAACAGTGACTAATATAATATCATGTAGGTAAGAAGATATGTATAATATAAGATTTGCAAGTAGTGTCTAAAAAATTGAAAAATTAAATAAATAAATGGAATCTACAAATTGAACATTATGACAAACAATGAAAAATAGTGAGTGGCTTATATCTGAATTACATTGTGAGTATTAACTTATTGTGAGTATTAACCTTTTCAATTGTATGTTACTCTAAATGTTGTTATCTTTTTTGTTCTATAGCCCTGATGAAGACCTGAAACTCAGGTCGAAACGTCGGCATAAAATAATAAATATGGTTTTGTTTATTTATTTATGTTGTTCTTTGCTGACCGCACCCCCCGACAAACTTCTTCAAGCATTAATCTACGGTAAACTATCTACACCTCATTAATAATTATATAATTTCACACAACATAATAATACATTATCAAATATATATTAAATAATTTATCCATAAGAATACGCATTTTCAAAAACAAAAAAAAAAATTTTAAAAACTGGTTGTGACGACTACACAATTCATAGATCTACTTATCATTGAATATTACATCAACGACTACAATATAATAGAACTATCACCTACTGTTTAATCTCAACAGATAGCAAATCCTTTTTTATTTCTTAGTCTTGAAGTTAACAATGAACCATAGTACCATGAGCTGGGGTAAAACTGTCAGGCAAAAAAGCAAATTTACATTACTGGATATTTACAACGTGAGAACTAAACAGCGTAGCATTCTGCAAACATGTGATCATGACAGCTAACGTCACAAAAGCAAATCATACAACGCTAGTCTAAGAGTGAAAAAAAAAAAAAGGACAAAAACTGACTATTACACTACACTAACACTACTATTACTAATTAAATAAGTAATATATAATATATAACTATAGTAATATAGATAAGCATTTGTTGTAGTTACCAATTTTTTTTTTTTTAATGAATTTTCTAAAGAAGTTGTTCAGTTGTAATATGTGACAGTTTGTGTTAAGTCAAGATGTTGTGATGAAGGGAGTTATATATAGAATTCTATTATATAGAGAATTCTTGAACCATGTTGCTTATATTTGAATAGCGGAGTAATTGATGATTATACTCATTGATCTACTATTAATTTTTTTTATAGTTATATTTGATAAAACTCTAAACCAGCGAGGGATAAACGAACTGTTTTTGAATAACTTATTTATATAGAATTAAATTATTTTGGGCTCAATTGGATTTTTTTATTTAAAATACAGAAAGATTTCAAAAATTATTTTTTGCCTGGTACATACTGTGAATGTAAAAGAACTGTAAATTACAGGTAGCACTTCAGAACTGGTTGGATTGATTTTTAACTTATATTTTGTACATTTATTGATTTTATTTAATTTTGTTGTAGGCTATAAATTAATTAAATATGTAGTATATAATATAAATAATACAAATCATTGCAGAAATATAATGTTAAATATGAGAAGATGGTGACCTCAAGTCACCAACCCAAATATGTTGGGATGTACCTGGTTTTTGGAACTAACAAAAAAAAATTAGTAGTTAGTCACTCGAAAACTGTTTTCAGATAATTGTTGGCTAACCTTCTTTTGTCATTGTATGTTGCGTTCAAAAGCTTCCAAGCTTGCTCGTAATTGACTTCTTGTAGTTCAATTCCCTTTATGAGAGCGAGTGGTTGGCCCTTTAGACATGCTCCAGATTATAGCATGTCTAAATTATATTAATAATTATATTAGTCTGAATCCCAACTAGTGTATCACCCAATAGTGTATTAGTAATATCGTTAAATGTACATCTAATAATAAACAATTTCCTTATTTTTTAGTACCTACGTCATGGAATTTGGTAGCCTTAGGTTATAGCTAGACTATACCACCTTAGCTGGACTAACATCAATACCTCATAATGCCACAAGGCAATCGAAGGAGAAGACTCAGTAAAGTATATATAATACTTTCATGTATTATATATGTAGGAAGTACTAATTTTATTTTATTGATGGGTACGAAAAAAAAAAATTATACAAGGAAAATCTAAATATTATCTTAACAGGAATGAATGAATAGCAGAATTTTCAGAAACCACTTCATTTAAAAGTCAATAACTTGAAAATATTTTTTGTAATCATGCAAGTTACTTTTCCTCAGAATAAAAAGTAGCCTTGGCATATGAGCAAATATGGAAATATTTAACAAAGAATTTTAAGTCAATCATAAAGAATGCATTTCAAGTACATGACGAACAACTTACAAAGTAATGTGACGAGTACATATTACATTCAAGAAAAGTGTTAGTAATGTTTGTTAATGACTTCCTTCATAATTTACTACATGATGAGGAAAATAATATTTAAGTTAATTTTCGCCTTCGTTGTAAACCTACGACATCCTGTTAAAAAATATCCTTCGATAGTATTCTTCTTACCTCTGTCGAAAACATCCACTACGAATGAAAGGTATACAACAAATATAAATAGTCTATTGGGTTTCTTTTTCGAAGGTTATTATATTATTTTCTGCGATTTTCGTTTCGGAAAATTTCTTCAATTCTTTTATTAAATCACTTTTACATCAGTACGTCAGTCTTGCCGACGTTTTGGATGGTACATCCATCTTTAGAACTTTATTGTTTTGAATTATAGTCAAATTTTCTTTTAATATTGATCATTATAACTTTGATATCTTATTTTGTTTTCTTTGGCCATTTTCAGTTCAATTTCTCCTATGAAAAATGTAACCAAAAACATATTTACAATTTACAACAGTCACAGTAAACATATCTATAAATATTGTTTTTTAAATATTTTAATATATTTTTAAAATAAATTAATTGGTATCCATTTAAGATTATATATATTTTAATATAGTTTACTATTATTTACCACGTACTTACTCATGTACGTTTTTATTTAATATTTTTATCTTTGGTATAATTTTAATTGCTACCTCCAAAATCTATTTTATTAATTATTTCGGTGAAGTGAACGCTTATCCTTGGCTACTACTACGTTTTATGTTTTTTAAGATGTTTATTGCTTCTATGACTTGTTTTATTGTTATCTGCTTTGTTTATTATTTCTGTTTTATCAAAATCAAAAAAGTGGTGGTTAATTATTGCAAATGTTGCTAGAGGTGGAGTGTTAATATTTTTGGATTTTTGGATTCTATGTTCATTTATTATATTTTCCAAGTTTTGTGATGTTTCTAATATGTAGTATTTCTTGTTACATTGCTTGCATTTGATTTTAAATACTATATTTTGATCTTGTGTTTTGTATATGTTTTTCTAATTTGTATTTACTACACATTCTTAATTTTAAATTACTATGTCCATATTTTTCACACCAATTTTTTATTTTAATTGTTACTCTTAGGATATTTTTTAGTTTTTGAAACGTATTTTTGGACGGATTTATTTGTTTCTATTCTATTCTTTTCATTGTCACCACCAATTTTTTGAAAATCAAAAAAACCTGTTATTTTTGTTGTTTCTCTTTTGTTATTTTTATTCGTTTATATTCCTATTTAAATTTAACTTTCATTTTCTTGAAAGTTTAATTTTTCATACATTATTTCATTTTGGTCAACTTTTGTAAGCCAGTATATATTTGAATACAAATTGTTTTTTTTTATTTCTAAAATTTTATATTTTAATTTCTTTTAAGTATTTTTCATCTGTTAAAACTAACTTCTTTATTGATCAAGATGAACGGGCGGTCCGAACCATCGGCCAAGTTGGTATACTAATATAAAAGTGATAATATAATGAAATTGAAGTAAGAAGGAGAATTAATTTCCTAAAACGACAAAAAAAAATAAAGAGTTAAACTTTAAAACACATTAAACCCCAAAAAATAAGTAAACTAAGTTCTTACCATGGAGCAATATTTTTTATCTCACCATTTTTCAAACTATAAACGAATTTCAACCTAACATCTACTGATGTAAAAAAAAAAAACTGTGAGGCTAGAATGCACTTATTTGACAGTCAATTAAATGACAAGTTATAAATCTTTCGAATAAAATTTAAAATAAAATAACTCATAAAAACCTTAATATCCTATAAAATGGAGGGAGTATATCCTCCATTAAAGAATAATAACTACCTAATGTTCTAGTAATAAAACAAAATGGCTCCGTTTACTTCTCTTAAAGAACTACTAACAAGTATTTCCTAAAAAATTCAGTCATACCATATTAGAGAATTCATTTATTGCATTTTTAAAACAGAAGTAAGTTTTAATATTAAAAGAAAGATGGTCCGGGTGCGTCATAGAAAAACTCAAATATTTGTGAAACTATTATGAGCTAACGTTTCGCCATACGTTGCGGGGCTAAAAAACGAGAAAATAAGAATAATAAAATGTTTTAGACAATTAATGAAAACGGAAAAAAAAGAAATATAAATACAGTACTCAAAAAAGATGAAAAACGGGGAATAAGAGTAAAATCAAGAATAAAGGGAAATAATGAGCAAGATAGGAAACGTACCGTTCTAACAAGAAGACAGAGAGAAAATGAGGGTTAACAGGATGTAATGGGGGTTAACGGTTAAAAATACGTTAAATTTGTAAATAATTTTAAAGTAAACATTATTAGAAAACTAAAAAAAATATAGAAAATAGACAAACATTAAATGATAATAGGGGAAACAAGTTTTAAAAATAAATTATATATACATATATGTACGGATAGAATACACAAAATAAATAAAGTCATAAAATAAATAAATAAATTTTCTATAAACACACTCGGACCATCTTCCTTTTAAAATTACACATTGGCCAATCAGCGATCGTCCAGTAAATTTCGATATTTTTTTTTTTCAATTTTAAAATTGACATACAGGCATTCTGAGATAAATGGATCAAAATAAGCAAGTCCTTCTTAATGAAATTTGATAGTTAAAAATCGATTTAGCTGATCAACCTATCTGAAACAGAGAAATAACGGCGTACGTTGAACATTTCAAGCTCAAACGCACAATCCCAATAAATCTCCAACAGTTTTCGGAACGGCCTCTACAAATCACTTTATCAACGGAAACGGTCTAAAACATAAATAACCGGTTTGTTGAGGTGGTAAAACAGAATTCAATGTCGGTTTGGTAAACAAGATAAATAATAATCTTATTTCTACATTTAAAACTTAAATGTTGTATTGAAATAATTAGTAAATGTCAATATTCAAACAGTGTTACTATTTAAATGTGCATTTAGTACATTATTACAATCATGATCCAGAATATGTCATAAGGAATTTAATGATATCAAATCAAATTGAAACTATTCCATCATAAAGTTTGTCCTAATAACGTTCAACTCATTAAGCATAATACCTCCTCACTCAGTCAACAGGTTTCCCATCCAACCAAGATCGATAACAAATTAAAAATTTTATTTTTATATTAAAAACGTTTGTGTGTGTAATTTATGTTTAACAAGGATACATCTTTAACATATATTTTTTAATTTGAAACAAGTTTTAAATAAATTTTTGAGAAATTTCTTTGGTGGTATCTAGTCGCTAATTAATTAACACATAAATTGGGGTCCATTATTGTGATTTAGGAGGCACAGATATTAAAAATACAATCGATTTTAAAATAATGTGTTTGCGATTCGAATAATTTTAACTTTTTCGAATTTTTTAGTTGTTGGTGTCTATTATTGCGTTTCAGGAAGCGTATTTTTTTATAATATAATCGATTTTATGATAACGCGTTGCGTATTCATTAATTTAAGTTGGTTAGGGGGGAGCCAATTCAAAAAACCTAATGCGGGCTCATTACTCATCACTATTACTATGTATCCGACCGTGCAATCTTAAAATTGATATACTTTTTAAAACCTCCGCCTTTAACAGCCCAATAATGGACCTCTAGATCGAAGAATTCCAAAAAGTTAAAATAAATATCAATATATGAGCGCAGAATTTAAAATTGATTATAATATAGACCAAATCTCGTTAAAACCTTCCTAATTCTAATAAACCAATAAAACAAAATAAGGTTTTACGCCTGTAAACAAATGCAACAAAATCGATTTTATTTTTAATATTCCAGCAAACGATAAACCATTAATAGAAATCAAGATATTGGAAATAGCTAAAATAAATCAATACGTGATACAATAAACAATAATAATGATAAAAATAATCAATACCGATCTTAAAATCGGTTGAATTTTTTAATCTATTTCTTCTTCTATAATCACGTAAGATATTTGAAATCTGAAAATTACTTGAAGATCTAAGAAATCTGAATAGTAAAAATAAATAGATACGCCAACAGAGGATCTAAAGATAGATTATAATTTCAAAATCTACGCATTCGATCTTCGATTGACTTCAAGATCAAAGAAATCTGGATAGATTAAGATGAATCATATGTCACTAGGGAATCTTAAAGTCGATTGTATTTTCAAAATCTTCCGGTTACCAATCAGCGGCTTCAAGATCAAAGAATTCCAATAAGGTACAATAAATCAATACTAGAGCAAGCGATATATGTACCACTTTCTCAAGTTTATTTCTACCATCAAATAAAAGTATATATTTATTTATAATTTACAAATATAATTAAAAAATGTATTTATATTTACGAGATGCTTAATAATAAATACTTTTATTTGTCGTTAAAACACTTCTGATACTAACTAGGCAAAGTTCTTTAGATGTGAACCAAATAATATCGAATAAACGTTCTTGAGTTGGCAATTGCACTGTAATGTCATCAATTCTTTACAGGGTGGGCGTCAAGGGATGTTCTGCATCCACTACGAGTTTCACTTATAAATATTTTAAGTAAAGAGATATGAAAAATAAAAATGAACAAATGAATGTTCGGTCATTAAAACAAACGACTAAATCAAAAATCAAGGTAAAAAAATATAAACAAATCACAAAAGAAGCAGCAATCTTTAAGGATATTCTAACCAATAATACCGTTAATATGGTAGGCCTATAAAAATTGTTACGATTTAATTCATTTCTGCGAGTAGCATTTTCAACATAGGAAATGGAATTGATATGAGTCATGAAAATGAGGCAGCGACAGTCCAGGATTACTGAAGATAGTTAATTTCTAAGAAAATTAAAAAAAAAAAATTGATCCTACCACTGTACAAGATATCGTCAATATCCTAACGTTCAACTAAATTGGCAGTTCACTTAAAATATAATCAGGATCATTAAGAAAATACTCATTAAAAAGACTGTTTTTATGAAAAAACTTTATTTCGGTAACGATTGTAGGAAAATGAGGGTTCATATTTTTGCACGTTAGATCTATTAGAAGAAAAAAATACTATCACGTTTTTTCATGTTTTAGTTAGTTTTTAGGATATGAAGGACTAAAACAATAATGAGCAAAATTTTAAGCTTTTCTTTTTTAAAATTTTAAGTGTATTTACAGTACCCTTTGTACAGTCTAGGTATAGATTGAATTAATTCTCTAGCAAAAAATAAGGTTTTATTTTTGTAAAATATCATTTGCAATGATATATCAAATCATATTGCAAAATATCATAAATTCGTTGACCCATAAAAGTTATATTGCGACAGATCTAAAATCACGGACGTTCATATTTGCAGTCTACGTTGAGAATAGTTTCTACCATAAACATTCTTCTAATGGGACAAATTTTTTAGCATCTGCTCCCTTTTAATCTTTTTTTTATTGGCGCGACAGAGCGTGGAGGTCCAAGGCCTCACCCGATGTACTTAATACATGGAGCGTTTCTTGACGTAGTTATCATAGGATGGGCCCGTCACTACCACGCCTATTTTTGTGAGTGCCACCCATTGGTTGACGGGCCTCACAAATGCTCGGGAAGAGATTGTGTGTGAGTATTGCGTAATTTTATGCTTGAAAAAATCAATATTTTCCTGTCCGTCTGCATCCTTTTATCGCTTTTCTGCAATAGCAACTTCTTTATTTTGACCCACGTTTTATTATGCTTAATTATTAGCACTTTCGTTTTAAAATGTATTATTCTATTACTGCTCCCGGTCTGTGTTGAGGACTCCTTAAAAGTCATTAAGTTATTATTACAGTTTTTCAATCTTACTAAAAAATTAACAAATTTAAGACTTGAGATGTTGATAAGAAATTAAGTATCCTTATATTTATTTTCTTTTTCATTCTGTATTTCCTTAACATTGCCTAAAAGATGAAAAAACGAAACAGCTAATTTTTTTTAACGTAGATCAAATTTGCTATGATTTGATATGAGGACAGATGATAGTTCCAGATATAATGTTTTTCAAAAAGCAAGATATTTTTTCAAATCAATATATATTGATTTTGTTTTGGCAAATATCATGAAAATAACGCCTACGTAAATATTTATTGAAGAAAGCTGGTCAAAGAGGTGGTCAAAAATAACTATAACTCGCTAATATGGATTTGAATCATAAATTGAGATGTTTATGAGAAGTTAGGTATTTAAAGATTCTTTGGCGAAAGGAATGAAAAAAAAGGAAAAAACTTGTCCAATGAAAAGGGCAAAGATGACTTTCACTAATCTGTCAGATTGAATTTCAATTTGAGGGGCCCCCTCTCCTAGCATTCCCTCTGAAGTGAATCTTAGGTTTAATTTTCTGGTTGAAAGGGCTCGCTTTTCCCCCTTCAAGAAATAACACTTCCCCTCTTACAAATGAAAAAGTATTCAAAAGAAAAATTATTGAGGGATCGTAAATAATCATTTTTCTTGGGATCGGCATGATCTTTTTTTTTTTTTTAGATACACAGGTTAAAAAAATGCATGAATCAAATATAATAAAAGATGTAAATATTTATGTAACAAAAACATTAGAACAGAAATGTTTGAATGAATCTCTCTAGTGATGTGGAGTGGGTAAAGTCCTCTCTGTGCTACAGGGCCAGCCCATGTATCTACACTGATGGGACAATATGTATATGTACTAATGGGTACCTAGATTATGTTAGTTACTCACTAGTGCAACCTGCGGAGACTACTACAGACTCTCTCCCTTTCACCCTCCCAATGCTTTCCTCCGAGCTGTTTTTCTTTAACGCTAACACACGAACTAAAAAAAAGTTGTGATTCTCATTCGAACCTCAAGGCAATTCAAAATTTCCAAATTTCGCACTACCCCATTTTTTTCAATCACAAACCTTATTAAAAAAAAAACACATACAATCATAAAGTTTTCGTGGGTTCCAAGTTATAACGGGGAACGAACAGGCTGACACAGCTGCCAAAGGAGCTTGTACCTTACTACGAGTGCCTAATAGTAACATGGCTAAATTAATTCAGTCCTGAACCAATGCAAGGAAGCATGGCGTTGCTTTTGGTCCAAGGTATCTGAAACTATCATAATGAAGCAAATACTTTATGGTCCACAGCCTTTGTAGCGTCAAGCCAACAACCGTCAAACCGTCAGAAACTATTGCAGCTCGACTCAGGATCCGACGTACCATTTTAACCCATAAGCACCTTCTTGAAGAGAATCCTCCACCGAGATGTTATAGCTATTGTAACTTAATGACGGAGGATATCCTGGAACACTATGACTGGACTCGCGTCTAGACTCTTCAAGAACCTCGTTTAGGGACAACGGCAAGCCTAACCGCCAAAAAATTGAAGAAGGCTATTTGGATTTCTAAAAGGCAACAAAATATATAGATATAACCACGAATTTTAGAATACGGTGCCTCTAACCTTTCGTGGCACACCTGATAACCTAGCAAATATATGAATATAGATAATCCAAAAATATAGTATGAACGATCCGGATTCTTAATTTTTTTTTTCGTACCCTCCATAAGAAAAGGAAAAAGGATAATAGGTACATGGAATGTCAGTTGAGGTTGGTATCCTTTTTCTACCATCGGTATTTTAAGGTTTTATTTAAATTGTACACTGTATGTGAAGGATCAAGTGCGCAAAGTGCGCAATGATGCAATGGATTCTTAAATATTGTTTTATTGTAATATCTAATTTATGAATTAAAATTCATTAGTTAGAATATACTATTATATCAAAATTGTCGACTTTAAGAATAAAAATCGATTTGCAGATAACAAGGATTATTGACCAACCACGTTGCTCCTTAAACATTCCAATTCATTACAAACAAAATTATTAAATATTTATTGAATTATAACAATAATTAACTGAAAAAAAAACTTTAAACTAAAAGGGATTTTCACTTGCACAAAAATATGTTTAAATCATGTTTGTTATTGAGATACGGAGGCTATTTTAAACTACATATATTCTATTCTTTATAGTCTATTTATGCCACCAACACATAGCATGCATGCATGCATGCTTAGTAACTATAGTACTATGCATGCATAGTAAATATTGTCAGTCCATTCTTATATTTTTGGATAATGTACTCACTATTTGCCAACAATAAACAGGATAGGACTGACTGCTCTCACAGATGAGGAAGCTAAAATTACATTAGTGTTTGAATTTTTAAAAGCACGTCGCCTTCTTTATAAATTATAACTCCACTTCGATTTTTATTTTTATCTTTTATCATACCATAGGCGTTGATGACCAGAGAGTTTTACGCCTTTAAGCAACAATCAACAACTACATATATTGCATTATGTGCAAACAAATATGCCACTATGAAATAAAACTAATTAAAATTCTATTCATAACTAAATTCCTTACGCTAGTGTCTATAAAATAAAATTTATTTTCCCTTTTCCTTATGTAAATAGGTAAAGTTTACTACCACAATAAACTTTAATGCCCATTCTCACTTGCATTCGGTATTTCCTAAGAGGAAATTTCCATTTTTCTCAAGCAATGGATGTAACTTAGGAAATAATAATGTTTTTAATTTCTATGTGAATATATTACATTTCAATTGCTGTAAATGCGATGTTCAATAAAATTACTGAATCTTTATTACTCAACGTCTAGAATAATGAATTTTAGAGATTTGAAAAATAGGTATAAATTCAATTTAAATTTAATGTAATTATAAAAAATCTGATACTAAATTATTCCAAATGAAAATATGTTTCATATTAAATTTGTATAGAGTAAGTAAAATCAGACTATCGACATAAAAACCATGGAAAAATTAAAACATTTATTTCCTCATTCAGTTCATTATTAAATTACCATTAATTCTCTTTATGATGATGATATTCATTTTTAATGATTATTATTTTTCTATACATATCTAAATATAATTTTCTCCCTTAACTTAGAAAAAACAATTTTTTCACCTTCAACAAGTACAAGACTTATTAAATTAAAATTTACAATATAAATAGTAAAAATAAATGCACATAAAAATTTAACTGTCTCGTACTTAGGTGATATTTAATAAAAATCTAAAAACACAACTGAACAAACAGTTACACCGATAATATGATTAAAAAAAATCTATTAACATAAAAGGAAATAAACATTAAAAAGTAATAAATATAAAAATAATATATATAAAAGTAATAAAAACATTAAATTTTATATTATCGGTTTTAACTTCTAAACAACAATTTTATTATAATTCTGTAGGTTGTATTTTTAAAAGATAAAAACAATCATGATTTCTCGATTTGTTCATAATTTTACCTCGTTGTGTCTTCTTACGGAATCGGACCACCTATGACAAATATAATTTTGGATCTGTAAAATGGGTATCAGAACCTTCAATAGCCTAGGCGAAAAAACAGTCAAGTACTACAACCGCTCGTCAAGAAGTAGTACATATTAAACTCCGAAAATAGGAATCTAACAGGTTTTAGAGTTTTTTTTTTGTTTTTTTTAAGTCATAATGGATCTCTCTCGTAGTGTTTCACCTATTTTACCAAGAGTGCTGAGATATTTTGGAAAGAGATGTCCAAGAGATAAAAACATTTTAAAAGCAAGGACAACTATAATGATGGCGTTTTCTTCAGATGAAGATGGTTAAATTATCAACACCTCAATTGTCATGGTTTCTTTTTTTATTTAGGTTAGCAATGTTTCAGGAAAAAAAACTACAGAGGTGATTAACAGATGACAGCCAGATATAACAGACCTAGTTGAGTGGACTTTAATGTTTCTTGGCCTTCTTGCCACCTAAAATTGTTTTATATAAAGTGAATACAAGAGGCGTTGGTCCTTCATTGTCCGATATTCTAACGCAGTTGGTAACAATTTTAAATAAGGCAGACAACATTTAGTAACGGCACTACCATAATATTTTAGGAGAGTGGAGGAAAGCTCAAGGAAGCTGTAGAATTTACCGATATATTGATCTAAAACATGATCGATTATTATTATAATAACTGCTGATTCCATCATATATGTAATGGCTTTTAATCCGTACCGGCCAACAAGATATAAACTTAATGCATTACGAAATCCCTACACTCCGGACGCAGACACGCATTATTCCTTTATTTTATTCCCCATCAGCACTAATCGCTCCTATATAACGGACAAAGGTTATAAAAAATATATGCACACACTCATCGTTCCAGAACTAATGTTGTATAATTTATTTTAAAAATGCATTTGATTTGAATAATAATTTTTATGGAACAGGAAACATTTATATTTAAAATAAAATACATATTTTCGTTTAAGATGTGATCCCTAAGCTCGAAAAAATCTGTATAACATAAAAAATAAATAAATAATGCATTATTCTAGATAATATATATATTTTTTTTTATTGTTTATTTATAGTAATTTACAACTGTACAAAATAATACAATTGGTAAATATGTAGTATGTTTCATATACACTTGAAAATCTTGGGAAGGAACCACCCATTGGTGGTACTTCAAACATTAATTTAAACTAGAAGGTCTCGTGGCCATCTTCTTTTCAGACGCCTCGGAGGATTATCAGGGATTGTTAAGGATGAAAGATTAAGAATTAATGGGTTAAGATGGTTAAGGAGTTTGGAATGAAAAGACGCATATCTGTTTTGGGCCAATTCTGTAACGAATGGGAGGTTAAGGTCTTTGTGAATGAGTTTATTTGTGACGTAATAGGGAGCATCAAGGATTTTACGTAGGATTTTGGATTGTAACGATTGGATGCGGGAAGAATTTGATGGTTTAGTGGAGCCCCAGAGCTCAATTTCATATGTGCAAATTGGTCTGATTATTGTAGTGTATACTAATTTTTTGTAGTGAATGGGAAGTTTAGAACGTTTGTCAAGTAAGTGCTGTAGCAATCGGAATCTACGAGCAGTTTCTTTTCGTTTCAGTTTTGTGTGTGGATTCCAAGTAAGTCTCTTTTCAAGATGGGGTCCTAAGTATCGAATCTGTTCAAAAGGCGTTAGTGGTGTATCTAGAAAGGGGACAGGAGGGCAGAGGATTACGACGGAGAGTAAAGGTGATCTGGTGGGATTAGATAATATAGTTCAAAATTATGCTCGAATAAAAAAAATATATATATACGTATCCTGCATGGGATGGCGATAATAATGTAATACTATACACGATACATAATACTATTATAGCATAATATATTGTTATTAACATGTATGTACAACGTTTTATTATATATATGATTGAATACTTTAACAACCCTCAACATTTGACAGTACTGAAAATTATTTTTATTTTAATATTAATTTGTAATTAAAAATAATTTTTTGTTTTATTCTAAATAAAATTCAAATGGAAATTTGAAACCCAATTAAACACGGGACCCAAATAAAATAGTTCATATCCGATGATTACAATACAAAACTTACTGAAATTATTATTAAAATATTTAGGTTTATATTCTAGAATGGTGTATTTAAGTCCAGTTTGGACTCACAATTAAAACATTTAAATTGAAATATTAGTATAATTATGAAACCGTTTGAGATAAGCTACAAACCGCTGCAAGAGGGGTGCCCAATAATTCAGTATCACGTTTTGGCCCATATGGATCACTGGGCTTATGTTGTCACGCTAGACTACGTCCGACGGACAGCTCTCAAATCTTTAATGACGGGATGAATTCTAAATTATCTTCGTCCAAGCTTCCCCTGTAGAGCGACTAAACGAACTTTCAAATCATTACGAAAGGGTTAAATTCCTGAATGTCTCAAGAGTGATGATAACGTTTATGAATATTAGTTTGATAAAAATTCAACTTAAATTCCTCTGTGTAAAATTCATTAATAAAAAAGATGACAATAAGTTTATTACTCTCTAATTTGGTAGTTTTTTTTTTCAAATACGTTGTAAATTAATACAATAAATATCTTAAACATGCAAAGTAGATAAAATTAAGGGAAAGAATTGTAGATATTCTACATGGCAAGTATATTTATGGAAGAATATGTCTCTCAGATTTTGAAAGAAAGCCTATTTTCATCCGATTAAGATGCTTCATCGTATTAGGAATAAAAGTTTTTTTTAGAATATCAGTTAGTAATAATATTAATTTTCAATTGACTCATAATCGAGATCCATCTTCGAAATATAGGTTTGCCAAAGAAAATTTGAAAAAGTCAAAAGTTACAAAAAAAAAAAAAGTTTCCAAAAAAGTTTTAAAAAAAAATAATGGTTCATTTTTACAGCATTCACAAACTTCCAAAAAAATCGTACGAGGCGTTTACATAATTAGGTTTGCAAAGGAAAATATGTTTTCAGACACTTGAGTCATAGTAATGTATGAAATATGGGAAAATTCATATGTTTCACACACGGGAAGAGGAACTTAAATATTAAAGACTTAAGGTAGTTAAATCGAGGAATATTTAAATTGAAAAACTGCATGAAACCCTCCACTCCAGCCCTCCAGTGTAGCCTTACTGACTTTTTAAACAGACAATTATAGCGAGTATGTTGGTGTACGACATGTCACAATCCCACAAGAGGAGATCATAACACAAAAAAAGCAATCCTTCCCCGCCACCCGCCCCACTAAGACCCCCGGGAAGTGACGGCTCTATATTACTTTTGAAATATAAGCTTACAATGGGAAGATGAGACTTTAATATAGTTAAATCGAGAAATATTTAAAAAGCGCTGAAATTGAAAAACAGATAAAAAAACATTTGTACTAATCCTCACATTTGCAATAAATTTCAACAGAATATGTTTAACGCTAGCAGATGAAATGCCCAAACAGGTTTATAACAAGAAATAGGTTTTAGGCTTACATTTAGAAATAAGTTCTAGGTTTATACCAAGAAATCTAATTTCAATGAGTGGATTTTTTTTTCTCAGTTCATCAAACAAAAATATAATTAGTACCTATTAAAAGTTTCTGCTTTAGTTGCTTGTAAAAACCAATCAAAACTACACTTTTTAGCCTAATATAGCTAACGTGTAATTTTAAAAAAACAAAACATTTTTTACCTTAATTACAACAAGATACAGCAATTTAAGTTGTAATCCACAGGAAGATCATTTTAATCAAGATTAATCATTTTAATTAAGATTAACATTTTATTTAATGTAGAATATTAAATTCAGATATGTACATCAGACATTAGTAATAGAACTAATAAAACTAACTCACACTATATTTACAGATATATATAAATTAAATGATAATAATATAATAAATAGGAAAAAAAATTAAATTAAATTAAAGTTAAAGTGAACTAACAAAAAAAAACATTTATTGTATTTTCATTTAGTGCTAAACCTATTTTTCAAGATTAATACTAACACATTATTAAGTGCAGTAAATTTGCTTAAAGTTGAGCTCTATCTAAAATAGCTCATTACGTTAAAAAGTCTCCTAGATACAGGTTTCAAACACCAATATTCTCTTCTGAATAACAAGAAATCAAAATTATTTTAAATTATTTAAAATAAATAGTAGTTATAGTATTACGAAAACCACTAGTCTTATAAAGATAATCATAATAAAATACTTTATGGTGGATTCAACGAGACATCTAACTTTTCTCAAGATATAGGTAACTTATGTTTCAACATACGGACATGATCTGCTCCAAATCATACTCTCATCACGCACTCTCACCTGATCAGAAAACTGCCACCTCCAACGTGTAAATATTGTCAGTCCATTCTTACGATTAGACATATTTTCGAAGAGTGTACTCACTATTTGCCAACAATAAACAGGATAGGACTGACCCCAAATTTATCCGAAACTCTCGCAGATGAGGAAGCTAAAATTGCACGAGTGTTTGAATTTTTAAAAGCACATCGCCTTCTTTATAAATTATAACTCCTCTTCGATTTTTATGTTTTTTATTTTTTTTTTTTTAATTATTTCTCTATTTTTTTTTATTTTTGTATTATTTATTTATTTTATTTTAATCTATTTTTTTTTACTTTTATCATCCCATAGGCGTTGATGACCAGAGGGTTTTACGCCTTTAAGCAAAAAAATCAATCAATCAATCTGCTCCAAAAACACCTCCATCGAATTGGCATCGTAGATTCCCCGAAATGTCCTCTATGTAACATGGGGGACATGGATGGGGACCATCTTTTGGCGTGTGTTGGTCTGGTGGATGTTGAGCGAGATACGGACGAACTAAGAGGACGAATAAAATTGTATTGGGCTGCGAGAAGGAAAATGGCGTAATAGCCCACTTCCTGTGGCGTAGGGAAAAAAAAAAAAAAAAATGTTTCAACATACGTAACTCGTCAAAATCACGTAAACATACTAGAAAGCTATTCTAAAACGATTAAAAAAACAAAACAGAACACCTAATATTAATCATGTCTCACTAAATACACTTATAAAATATAATGAAATGCTTGTCCAAAAATAAAAAATAAACTAACCTTCGACACCTACAAATTGACAGAATAAACACATTTTTTTATTTTGAACTTATATTGTTTCAAAATATTCACGGGATCTCATTCAATAATTTAAGTCATTAAATTAAACATAAAAATCGCTTAAACAGCTCGTGTAAAAAGTCGTTGTTGATACTGGATGCATGTTGTTACAACTCATACTAACTATAAATATATATA
>NW_027115270.1:552354-592538 GCF_000696795.3 Halyomorpha halys | reverse complement strand
ATAAATTTATCAACATCAATTTATTATCCGATATTTCGCTCCACTTTGTAAGGTTTAATCAGGGTTGAGACTATTTTGTTCTTTTTGACCGCAACTAACCATCTTTTTCATTTTTTAAATCACAACTCCTGTGTTACACTGCGCTTGGAAATAAATTGGTTTCCGTTCAAAATTTAGGATGATATATCCCACCATACATATACTGTTTATAGCGAAATTTGTACAATTTAATTGCATAAATTTTACCAATTTGCAAATTTAAATTATTTTAAATCCTTTAGGACCTACTGACTAAAAACTTGAAAATATACGACGGTCATTTTGAAAAATGATGTTTGTTCATCAAACATTTTTATGTAAGAATTCATTGATGGAAACTAGATACATTATTTCTAGATAAAATAAATGTTTAAGCTACTTTTACTAGAATATATTGTGGACAATGACGACCATTAAAATTTTAATGGAACCAATAGCTTCAAATCTGGAACAACCATCAATCAATAAATTAATTAAACAATTTAAGTAGATGAAATAAAATTCATATTTATTTCAGATAAGGCGAGCAGGTTTAATTAGGGAATTGATTAGTATACCGCAAAATTCCTAAAAGAATTGTGTAGAGTGTTTAACAGCTATGAATTAAGTGCGTTCAATAAATTCTTCTGCATTTAATTAATTTCTTTGTAGCAACTAATTTCAAGTTTTTTGTAAAATTAATTTTAGTATAGTATTTCTGAAATAATGATTTTTATAACGGACAGCTAATCCGATTTTCAAGTTCGATGGGTCAAATTATACAATGAAATCCCGTAAATGTTTTGAAACAATTTGAGATCAAAATAATAATAAAATCTTGTTTTGTCTGTCTTTTAATATTACAGTTTTTCATTTTTTTTTTTTTATGGAACAATTAAATATTTTTTTAAAAAGTATTCTTGATTATTTTAACTGAGCCCATTAATGGCTACTAAAAAAAGGAAATGCCATTCTGTTGTGTACAATTTTCATATGTGACCTTGTTTATATAGAATGGTTGTTTAATATGGGCACCTAAATTACTTTTACTATCTGTACTTTAACTATATAAAAAAATTATTTCTTGTCACATTTTGTAACTATTTAATTGTTATTTCAATGATATAAAATCCAGGGAAACATTTAGTTATAGGGACTGAGGGTTCCTGCCCTAATCCAACCATAAAAGTTGCACAGCATCAGTGATCCGTGAAGGTGTCTATTGTATACATCCTCAGTTGGTCGATACTCTCTCCTCCTTATGTGTCCCCAAAACCCAACGCTAAAACTTACAGCTCTACTCCTTGGATAGCAATAAATAAATTTATTTATTACATAAAAGCTTGATATTTTTTAATATAAAAAATGAAATAATTCTAAGGACAAGTTTATTGTTCAGAAAAAGCAGATCCACCATCAAACCCACAATTTCTCCTGTGATATCAATAATAAAATAATGCAAATACTGTAAGGTCTACATATTTTTGGAAATATACATAAAAAAGAATTGATCTACTTCAGAAAAAAATTAGAACTTGCTCCTCAAGCTCACAGTCTATATCAGACATATTTTAAGACCAACTTTGGCATTGTCATACTTTTTTATTTTTATTTTATTAACTCATATCTGTTAACGCCTAGAGACATACAAAGGGAGTTGCCCTAGTAAGTAAAATAATATAAATAATAATTCAGAAGGAATAGAAAAAGCGAAAAATAGAAAGATCTTAGTTTACAGAAGAAAAACAAAATACTAGCTATAATATCACTAACTACAAAAAAAAAAAAATAATAATAAATCAATAAAAAATACGACTAAGTGTAAATTTGAAATATACAAAAATAATAAAATAATACTATTTAAAATATAATAATCACAAACATAATATATAAACATTTCTTTAAGTATAAATTAAGGATATAGAAAATATTAAAAGAAAAATAAACTGTCAATAAATTACCGATAATTAACATATTTTATAACAAAAAAATACATAAAGATTGAAAATATCTTGATAAATCAAAATTAAATTGAATTTGTTACATGCAAAAAAAAATTAATTCTTAAACTAATAGTAAATAACAAACTTTGAAATATTCGTAAAAGTGAGCCAATGAGGCTATTAGTTGAATAATTTCCTAGCTTTAAGGAAATTCAAAAATAATACGAAAAACACAATTAGCATTTCTTAAAATAAAAAATATTTTTTTTAAGGCTCATATTAGGTATTTTTAAAGAGCAATATTTAGATGAAATGATATTTTTATAATCAAATACTGGCAGAGAAATTATTTTTATTTTAAGAAATACAAAGTTGTTTTAACAATTTTTTTTAAAAATCGATTTGAAGCTAGAATGCAAATAAACTAAAAAAATAACGATTTGCAATATAAGTTATATCAATTACGGTTTGGTAATTAAGAAATGTCATTAAAAAAATTATTTCAGAAATATTAAAAGTAAAACACAGCCTAAGAACTAAGCCTTGTAAGTTCTATACAATGGTGTATTTATAAAATGAGCATGAGTCATATATTCGAAACTAGAAAAGAAGAGAAAATTATGATGTTTAATTGGGACAATTAATGTATACCACTTGATAGTGGAATTTCTTGTATATACCAGTATTTGCAATGCTCCTTGCAGTTATGAAATTCACTCTGTGTGAGGTCATACATCTAAACAGGAAAACATACTCAACAGTTTACTAAATATTTAAAAAATTCTTTTGAAATGCGGAATACAATTTAAATTAGTAAAAAAAGAACATTAAAAACCTCTCGAAGCTTAATATATCGAAGTTAATTTTTATATGTATATTTGATTTTTCTTTATTTCTATAGTATAAGTATAAACATAAAAAAAAAAAAAGTAACTAATTTATCTATGAAAACAATAAACATAAATTTACTTATCAATAAACATTTTATCTACATTTATTTATTTGAATATATTTAAAATTTGCTACGAGATCAAAATCTAACTTTTTCGTAACCATGAAAAGAAAATACATGAAAGATGAAACTTATAAATAATTGTTATTAAAATTCCCGGCTTCAATAAATTCAATTCAAACTTATTAATTTATTCATAAATATAAAAAAATATCAATGCAAGTAATTTACTTACAAAACTATGAACAATAATTTCCTTTTGAATAAATATTTTATCTACATTTAATTCATTAAATATATTTAAAGGATTTGAGATTTTTTATTGATTTTGATTACCTTTTCGGCAACCTTAAAAACAAATACCCGGTAAAATGAAACTAAGATATTATTTCTTACTTCAATAAACATTTTTCAAAAAAGACTACTGAATTTTTTTATTTTCTTGTATTTACTTAAAGGGAAACTAAGGGAATCCAGACAGGCATTTCATTCTGATCATTGATTTATACCCCATGACTAGATGGATGATAGAAGTCGAAGTTTCTCCAAAACAAATGGTTTGACCTATGTTGTTTTCTCGCTTCCTAGGAATCCCTTGTTTATCAACTCCGATGCTAAGAGAAATTTGTTTATAGCATTATTTTTTCCTACATAAATAATTTTTGAACACAGTTATATTTGGTTAATTTTTTTTCCATAAGGATGCTAAATGAAGTAATCATAACATGTGTATTTTTTTCAAGATATGTTACCGGATGAAATATGTTTTACAAAGATGTGAACCTAAATGGGAACTATTTTTAAGTCTAATTATTTTTGGAAAGAACAATCATCCAAAATTGATTAAATGGCACAGTTGAGTATTACAACTTAATAGAGTTTTAAAAAAATATATAATGAATAAAAATATATTATAATATTATAAAACAAACTGTAATTATACTGAAGGAACTATGTTAATAATTAGAAGGGTTAAATCTACGTTTTTTTAACGTTTATATAAATTTTTGGGATACAAAATTTATCAGTAATATTTCCCGTTTTTTGTATAAAAGCATAGGGAAAGCTCCATGACACTTGCCCGCCACATGTGACAGTGATGTGGTAAAAGTGATCAAATGAGATTTCTCTGAAGATAAGTTTATATTATACCTGAGCCTAAATAAATTAAAAATTTATATTCTAAATAACAGATTTTAAGTAGATAAATCAACAGCCCATATATTAGCCACTCTAAGAATAGAAGAAAATACAATAAAATGGTTTTTATATTTTTAAAAAACATTAAATCTGACTTTAAACATAATTTAGGGCTGGGATTTATTTATTTATTTTTTTATTAAAAAAAAAAAAAGAAAAACGAGCGTTGATAGGACTAAAATTTAACGCCTTTATTCGATCATTTTTATATACAACCGGAGCATATATTAACTCGAAAAAAAAAATGTTAATATTTTTTTAATATATGAAAAATCAAATAAAAGTTAATTCTTAATTTAGAAAAGAAATATTTAAAGAAAATGTAATTATAGGGTTTAAAATTATTAGGGTTAATTAAGGTTATTTTAATAAAAAATTTTATTATAATTGTCTAAATGAAAAGAAATATAGTACGGTAAAATATCGTCGAGCATGTGTTATCCACCTTTTCAAAGGGAATAAACGTTTTAAGGTCCTTTGAATCCAAATAATCTCATCTCGGAAAATGATGTATGTTTATGAACATACATATAACATGTTGCCTTGCTCAGAAATGAAAACCTGTGTGAAACTTAAATTATCTATGTAAGGAAGGTTTATGCTTGGCATGCGAAAGCAACTATTTCGTTAATCAACTTATCAGAATTTAAAGTATATCTTTATCTTTTTTTCAAAAAGTAAATCGATTTTTATGTTTACTATTCTCTCTAATGTCTTAAATTTGAATGAAAGATTTGAATTAAACTCGTCATACCTAAATATAGAAAAGGTCTTATTTATCAGCTAGGTTTTATTCTGAAATATATTGACATAGTAATAATATATTGGCGCTTAAATACTGAAATTTCCAAAAATCTTTCTCCGAAGTGTCTTTATTTTTGTTGTAAATAATAAATATAAAATATAATAGAATTTGATAATAAACTACAGGAAAAAATAAATGTTTTCGACTTCCCGAGGTTATGAAGACGGCAGCAACTTTTTGACTATAGTCATGGCCTTGATAACACTAAAATGTCGTACTAGTAGTTTCTTTGTCCAATCAATAAATATAAATAAAAGAAAATTATTAATATGATAATAAGATTAATAAAAAAGTCGAACTTTGGACGAGAATTTTTTTTTTCAAATTGTTGAAGGCATCGTGAATAGTTATGTAGTATTGTGTAAAACTTGTATTTGCTTAATTTATATAATAATACAAAATTACTTCATTCAACTCGTAAAATAAATCAATAAAACAAGAAATAAACACTAATTCAATCCATACTATAATTTATTTAGAGTATTTTCTTCACGTTAAGGGTGTCAGAGTTTCCCCGACAGAGAACAAGCGGGTTCAATGAACAATATAATATTTTGTATGAAGCGAGCGTGTGACCTGGTCCAATGACCCAGTGTACTCCAAGCCCACATGGAATTTCTACACCCGTCTGCCTTGTCGGAGAGCTATTTTAATATAACTTCAGATATATTAAAATTGCCTCTCTGCAGCGTTAATTATGTGCTAAGTTGTCAAAGATTAGTGTACTATTTCTAATAGATAAGTCTTTATTAGACTACTGATTTGTGATGTGCTCTTTCTGGTCTGCATGAACGTAATCTTATCTTTTTAGTCTTTATGATGCCTGGCGCAAGGTTGAATGGATAGTAATTTAGTGGTATTTAAAAGACTAGAATCTTTTTTTGTTTTTTTAATGTTTACAATAATGATTAGATTATTAATATAGGAATAGAAAAAAAATCACAGCTAACGTCTCAGAGGCCTCAACAACGAGGAACAACGTTGAGATAAAAGAAAACAAAAATAATGGAAGAAAAGTTCACTAAAAAAAAAAGTACTAAAGAAATAATCGTTAACAACGTAGGTCTTTCACCAAGGTTAAAGAACACATTAATACTTGCGAGAAATAAAAAAAAACACTTAAAACTCTTAAAAAATACTTCTCTTAAAAAAAAATGTATTCACATATCAATTATCAACCCTGTTACTCAATTTTGAGAGGATTTGATGTGTACAAAACTCCTAAAATTTCCTCTGAACTCGACAAAATTTTGGGAGTAAATCAACTCCATCTTTATACCGTTGTTTAGCCTAGAAAATAACTTAACAATTTTCATAACATTACAGGCTTCTAATTGATGCCGTAAAAAATATTAATTTATTGTTGCAAGGTTAGTTATTTATTTAAGGTTCTGTCGATTATTAATACGTAAATTGTAAAAAACACTTTTGGTAAACACACATGGTAATTATGAAAAAAAAAACATGTTTTATCAATTATTGATCATAATAAAAACATGAATTTTTAATACTATTAATAATAATAATAATAATAATAAAACATTAATTACAAATCAAGCTATTATTAACATACCGAATTTCAGCTCACTTGATCCAAAAAGAGGCACTGGAGATGCTCTAATATAGCAGAGAACATAAAAATATACCACTCCCCCTCTACCATTATTTTAAAGAAAATACAACAATTAATACTAAAAAATAAAAAATATTTAAAGCTATATTATAAACTAAAATTATAACTAATAAAATGTTCATCTACACAGCTGAAATAAGTTTTTACTTTCTCTACTATTTTAATTTAAAATTTTAAGAAAATAAAAAATATAAATAAGCAAATAAATGACACTATAATGTCAAATTAAGATATAATCCAAGATAATCTGAATAATTAATGCGCTCATTTAGAAGCCTTTTTCTTTCAATTTTTAACGGTTTTTTTTTTTTCCTTTTTTTTTTCTTCTATACAATATCCGAAGAAAGCTGTAACATTGATACTTCATTCTCCATGATGAAATTGCTCTAACTGAATTCCAATAATAAACATAAAATTTTATTTTATTCATTTTTAATTTTCTTTTTTTATTTTGTGCCTCGGAGGTTCATATCACTATAATTTCAAACATTTAAGTAATTATTAAATTTTGTATGTAATAGATGAGTTACTGTAAGTTAGAACATGATAGCCTTCAGATATAAAAAAATTTGCAGTTTTGCAGAAGCGACAATGAAAGAAGGGCAGTAAGAATCACCTATCTCAACAGACAAATTAATCTCTTCATCAAACTCCAACGGCTTTTGTAAATTCAGTGAACAGATGCAGTGTATACGATTAAATTTTAAGGAAAACTGTCACAACTGAACGTGTCGGAAAGATAACTTAAGTAAGCAACATCCAAGCTGACATGAGCAAGTCATAAATTACCCTTAATGGCAGTAAGAGAAGCCCCGTCAAGTCTGAAGCAGTAATTCATAAAATAACTTTTTAATTGTTTTTGACCCGCAACAGTTAAACATAAATAAAAGCAAGCTTTATGCGGTGTGGGCTTTAAAACTAATGATTGTGGTTTTTCCTAATTGTCTGCAGTCACGTACCGGTCCTTAGCTAGTTTAACATCAGTCGTTTGATCGTAAAATTCTATTTGTACCATAAGTATAAGTAATTATAAAATCCATCTAAGTTTTAGTCATGGTTATTTTCACTCTAATAGTTGTTAAAACATCGTAAAAATTCAAACAATTAATAAATTAAACTATTATTCCCTAAATAAAAATGTCTATCCATAGGGGAGAAAATGTCAAAATTAAAAATCGATTCATTTTTTGAGCTAAAATAAGTGATAAAATATTAGATATAGATTAACATATATTTATGTTTTCTTTTTACTCATCAATAAAATTACAAATATTTTATTAAGCTGAATTTTGTTTTGTTTAACTCTTCTATAACTTAAAAGAGTTCGGTCAAATTTTGTTTTCAAGATCAATTGATTTTTACTCCTTAAAATTGTTCATATTTATATTTTCTCCGTTTAGGATTTCTAAGATAGTAAATTGAATTTTTTATTTGCTTAATATCCAGTGACATCAAAAGGGCGAATAAAAAAGATTAGCGTAGAAGAGTGAATAAAGGAGAGAGGTTAAAGGATTAGGTAACTGTTTGGTTCTTCTTTTCCTCTTGGATTAAATTGGATTTATTTAAATCTACGTTTCTTTGAGAATTCATTTCATTTTTCTTGGATTTGTTAAAACTGAAAATAAAAAAGTTAATGTGAATATGCTTTTGTATCTCTGCTTTACTTGAATAGTGGCACATCTGCCAAAAAAAAAAAAAAAATCATTTTATTTAGAAATAAACGTATTCCAAATAAAGTATCTATACTGCGTGGTTTCCTCCCCCTAGAGACATTATACGTTGTCGTATATTTTTTTCTGATAACCACTATTGAGGGATATGTGATTTTTTTTTCTACTCCTATATTAATGATCTAATTACGAATTACTTGAAAAATACCCAAAACAAAAAAAAAAGTCTGTAATCCTTTAAATACTACTAAATTAACAAAGAAGGAAAGTATCAATGAATATTTCAAAAATGGTATTAAAGAAACAAAAAAAAAATTATAGAAAAAGGCTTCCAAATGATCGCATAAAATAATTAGATAAACGGTAAATAACAAATGATAAATTTGATATAATAATATTATTTATTTAATTATTGTTTTATAGATGTTTTTCATGCTTTTTAATTAAAACATTTAATATACTACAAAAGTGATAATAACAATAAAAAACAAAAACTAATTAATAAAAAGATATTATCAAACATTTAATACATTTTACTAGAAAATAAGCTATAAAATTAATAAAGAAAATAAAGATTGACCTCAGATATATTATTAATAATTCATAACATTAACACACTCAAATTAAATGGATTAACTGAGAAAATTTTATATGGTATGGAATAAGGGATAATAGAATATAGGATATGGTTGCTTCTCATTAATAATTTTTTTTAATCTTAGTTTTTTTTGTTATGGACGGTTCGTTCAGCTACTGATATTTTATTTAGGAAAGTAATCAGCTTTCCTGGCAAAGTTGAATGGATCTCGTTCGATACAGGGCCCCTTCAGGGAAATAGCTTTGTGGTTACAAGTAATCAGAACGTCGATTCGCATAAAAACAGAGTAAAAATGGATGGATAGAGAAGGAAACCTATAAACCAGCGGAATAGCATTTTTAAAAACCATCATAATATGTGCGCAATCTTTAAAAAATTATTTTCCTATTTATGAAACACAATAATTTTTGTTTATAATAATTTAGTTTTGATAATAAATAACTTATAAAAAAATAATATTTAAATTACGCATAGCCCTTGAGTATCCTTTAATAACATTCCACATATGCCTGTCGAACCCTCGACTAAATCTGGACATATGACAGACTTGTAATTCTCAAACAAGATAGAAAAGAAGAAAACTACACGTTGATTTCTGTAGTTATTAAAAATAAAAATACAAAAAAAAAATATCCAGATCCATTCTTCTAATGAATCACAAAAAACTTAATTTCATGACTATAATAATCCCTATTTGGTCTTACGTAATTGGGACTCCACTAAAACCATCGAATTGCTCTTGTCTACAACGTAAATAATCCAAAATCCTTCCTAAAATCCTCAATCAACAAAGTAAGGAGTTTGTCACGAATAAAATCATCCGTAAAAACCTTAAATGTTCCATACGTAACAGATCTAGCACGAACCAGACATCAATTATTCCATTATAAACTCCCAAAACCCACTACTTTCTAACCTTGCTTCTTCTTCCATTCCTGACAATCCAAAGAGGCCCCTGTTAAAGATGGCCTCGAGACCTTCTAAAGTGAAAATCATATTTGTACTAATGGGTAGTTTCTTTACAAGCAAGCATCATACCATTATAATCTAACATTAAATCTACTAGATATATTTTTATGTAATTACAGTTATCACTTTTAATGTCAATAAATATATAATAAAAAAAAGGTTTTTTGGAGTTTATTAAGTTCCGTTATACGCAAAAGCTAATCAGAGATAAGAATCCCGAGGAACTTAACATTGCCCAGAGTTAACTTATGAAAATTTTTAAATTATATAGAAGTTTACACCTGCGATCCTCCATCACTCGCTTAACACGCATTTTGTTAGTACTATTCACATATTTGTCAAATGAGCTCTTTAAAGCTTTCAATACGTTTCGGAAAAGTTCTGTGAGAGGAACTATCAAGAAACGCTTTCATACTGGTGAGATATGATTCTTCAAACTTTGTTGAAAATCGATCCAACCTTGAGGGGAATTATTCTTCAAGTTATGAAATATTGGTCTTTCTCTCTACTTAAGAAATAGTTATAAAAGTTGATTGAACCATTCCAGATTAAATGGTTTCCTTTCCAATATTACTTTTTATTTCTTAGGCTTTATACAGGAAACGAGTTAATTTTTCTAATTTATTTAAATTAAAATATTTATAACTAATCCAAGCCTCCAGGTCTGTTGGATCCTCAATGATCCTTATTATATCTATATAGATATTAACTTTCGTTTAATATTATTTACATCATTTATGCTCATAACGTTGCAATATGATGCAAACTTCTTCTTTTGGTGTAGTAAACGCCTAAGACCTTCTCTGCTTAGTCCTGAAGTACACCCTCTGTACAAGTTGGATACATAAGATACATTCCTATCTTCGATCTTACTTTAGGCCGAAGGGTAAATTACGATCTATGTCTATCAAGACAGCCTTCCTATCCTCCTTCCAGCATACCTCTAAGCAATGAAGAAAGCCATTTCAACCTCTGTATCCTGTCAAATTAGGAGATGCTAATGTCACTAGGGAGTTCATATAACTAAACGTTTTCTTCCTTTTCGGTATGCCACGTTTATCTGGACATGTAGTATTACGGATGTACTTGATAATAAATACATGAACCCAACAAATCTTTTTTACACTATTTTCAATCATTTTCAAATTATATAAGTTTGAAATGTATAAAGACAGAGGCTATACAGTATCCATAATACCTACAAAGGAGAGACAGAGAAAAATTTAATCTAAGTAAAAATAATCAAAATGATAAACTACATTTCGACTGACGTGTTAAGGAACAGCCCATCGATTTCATTCAAAACTAATCAATGCACCACATGTTATAAGTAAAATCCATACAACGTGTAGTCGTTACTTGCAGACAAGCAAGTCTTTTCAAAAGATTTCCAAAATTTCAATTTTTTTACGAAATGAGTCTGATTCTGGGATGTCACAGAATTCACAAAAATAAATTGATTGAATAGTCAAAAGAAATAAACAAAAAATTAAACTAAAATAATCCAACCTTCCAGTATAGTTTAATCAAACAATCTTTGCCAGAACTTTTCTTCAAATCCAGCGAACCGAGACAGCGATAATGATACAATTATGAAGACCATTTTGGACAGAAAGTAGGAGAGAGGGAAGTACAGATGGGCCCTTTCGAGATTTCAATTAAGATGGGACAAGGCGGATTGGTCAGGTACCCTTGACGAAGACATCAAAAGGAGGAAGAAGTGAGAAATAACCTGGAGGGGACGGTAAACCTAATTGTATCGCATCTTGGAGCTACAGTCAACCTCAAACCTCCTGAAGATCGCCCACGACTATTTTCTACCTGAGATGATATCGATGAGGAACCAACTTATCTGTGGGGGGCCAGGAGGCATTTGTAAGAGTTTGAAGCACTTGGGCAGTCGAGCCTTCCTGGACAGGTAGTTAAGATGTTAATTTACAATTTCATTCGAGTTGCATTTTCAAACGTGAAGGATAAATTAAATATGACTAAAAAAAAAAAAATTATTTCCAAAAATGTGAATAAAAAAAAATTCTTCTGATGGGTTAGTATAGGACCTCCTAGCACAAATTATACGATTAAGACAACTCAGTACATAAAAAATATCGTTACGTGTTTTTGCCTCATCCGTTCAGCAGATGAAAATTTACTTAAGTAGTTTTTAATTCTACATACCGTTAAAATATAAAAATCGAGTACATGATTTCTTTTAGAACTTATACTCTTGAAAAAATAAAACAGCGCCATCCGAGACGTGGGAGGATTCGGTCACGTTTAAACTAATAGATCAAGGATTTAACAAAGTTCAGTGTAGAAGAGAATAATTTTTATGTAATACTTATATAAAAATATTCGATTTATACTAGGACTATACAAGACTCTGAACAGTATAGTTTTTTTATTACACTTATTTTTGTATAAATTCTTCTTTATAACCAAATTAACATAAAATCGAGTTTTCTTTCATTCTTTTTTAATAAAATAGAAAAACTAAACTTAAATCTTAGACTTATTCTCTTGAGAATAACAAAAATGAACAAACTAAAGTTTGGTCTTAGCAGAAATTCCCATCTATAATGGAGTTTAATAACATGGAAAAATAAAAAGTGCAAGTATAATCCTGAGGTGTCGATTTTTGTACAATAAAATTTTACAAAAAAAAAATAAATGGAAGCTTATTCTCTTAGATTAGTAATTCGAATAGGTCAGTTTTTTCCAAATAATATGAATTATACAAAAAAGAACAAATAAAACAGAGGATATACCAGACCAGAAGTCTACATCAACAAAAATAAATCAGCAAATACATTATCAATAATTCAAATTTATAGATAAGAAAAAAAATCATCTTATAAAATAAATGAGAAAATAAAAATAAATAAGAATTAATTAAATTATATGTTCTATGATATACATATAATACAATACAAAAACAAAATTATTTCGGGACAGGACCCAGGGAAATTACTTAATTCGATGAATAAAACAGAAAACATATCCATCCAAAAGACTACATTAATGAAATGATCCAATGTTATACTAAATCGACAAAAAAAAAAAAAAATGTATTCTTTTAACAATAAAAATAATAATAATAGTAATACTATTTCCTTAAAGAATACCCATGTGCACATTGCAAATGCTATTGCACCTATAACATAACTCATAGACCTTACACCATTGAGTATATAAAAGTGTAAACTTGAGTAACTTCGAAAGAAATTTTAAAACAATCATTTACTTTTAAACAAAAATTTATTCTTAAATAAAGATGTCATAACTCCAAATAGATGTTCTAATTTGCGATGTGAAAGGAAAAAGAATGGAGTTCAATGAAAATAAAGAAGAAAAATAGGGAATACAATAGGGAATTCACGTAAATAATAGAGCAAGTGAAAAGAACGTTGGAAATCGGTTCTGTGGAAAGGCGATAGATCAGAGAGGCGGGGTCATATTTACTGGGGGTGGACTGAGGATTTGAATTTTAGGAGGCTGTAGAAGTAGAAAGAGAGGTGGGAGTTGATAGTTTAGTATAGGTAAGATATGAGGAAATATTGTCAACGGGTGGGGGAAAGGGCCAGTTGAACCCATTTGCACTAATAAAATAACTTTACGTTAGAACTCATTGATATTTATAATAATTTAAAAAAATGTTTAAAAATTCAGATGAACCATCATTAAAATTAATAGTGAGATGAAGAACATTGTGACAATATGGACTCCTCTTAAGTACAGATAAATAATTACATGAAATTGTGAACTTTACAATATCCTTTTATACTGTCTTCTTCTTTACCAGACCTGCACTAACCATGGAAACACCTTGAATGGGATACACACTGTCTATATACCGACCGGAGAGTACAGAGGCCGGCTGGTAGTATGCAGACGGGCGAGCGCCGTATCGAGCGGCCCAAGCCCCAACCTTTCCGCTCTGACCACGACCCAGTTACGGGGGCTCAGTCTGTCGCTTCTTAACACAAAATGCTTCTTTCCGTTTCAGGGACCCCGATTATCCGCGGAGTGTGTCAGCCTGATATCCTGAGCCTTTAAGGGGATTGAGCTGAGTGACAGCCACGCCTATTCTCTTCTCTCTTCTCCAAAAAAAAAACCTTAAATAACAACAGTGTTTCCCAACCGATGGTCGGTGGAAAAGCCCGGCCATACTTATTCTGTAAGGACTTTTGTTGACATATGTGGCTGTTTTATTGTTTACCTTTCCCGTTGTTTGAGTATTTTAACTGGTAAATGCACTATAATACAAGAGCATCACTATGCTCTTTTATTTTTGTCCTGAGGAACTCTATAGCACTAAGAAGGGAAGTAGGGCGCTGACACCGTCTTACTCCAACGCAGAAAGGGGCAAACTTTAACCCGCAACACCCTGCCGTGATGTGGGACGCAACCTAAAGACTCTCGATATTATAGAATATGTCATTAACACCAATAATTTCTTATGTTAGTGTAATTAAAAAAATAATAAGAAATCACCACATCATTCCAGAGGCACCTCTTACCAACCTTCATTCTGAAGGATACCAGTATAAATTTTCTAAACCTATATAATTGAAATCAGGCATTAATTTTTATTTTGTAAATGGAACTAAGCTTTTTGTTTGGAGTAACGAGGTACAACAGCTCAACCTATGACATGTTATATTTATTATATTAACATTAATATTGATTATACATAAGAGCTCAAATATCACAATTAATATTTTAGGCAAACATATGATGATGAACAAGTAAAACGGAAAAATGGGATGAATGTAATGACTGAAACTTCATTACTCTCATGTTTAGCGATTTTTAAAACCGAAATTAGTAGACACATAAACCTCCTAAAACCGAATTGAAAAAAAAGATCAGATTAATTAATAAAAAAATATATAAATAAAAATCTATTCAAGCCAACATAAAGTTGATAATTTTGAAAAATATTAAATTTAAATTTGGAGAATTTCGGTCATGTAGAAAAATCTTTATAAAATATTTCTTAAAATATCAAATATAAAATATTTCCTTCCAACATCTACATTTTATTAAAACAACTAAAATTATCATTTACGATTACTATACATATTGTTTCTATAACAAAAAAATTCAAATCAGTATTTAAGCTAAAAATACAATATTATTAAAGGATAATGTCGTGAATGATTTGTAAAGAAACTAGCCGTCGATAGTACTTCAATAACACTTCCACAATTGAAAGTCTCGAGACCATCTTCTTTTCAGGCTTCTCGGAGGAATAGAAAAGTAAGTAAGGTTAGAAACTTGTGGGTTTATGTGGTTAGTGAGTTTAGCATATAGAATTGATATCCGGTTCAAGCTAAATCGACAACATATGGAACATTAAACTTTTAATGGATGATTATATTTGTGACATGTAAGGAGCATTGCGGATTTTACTAAGGATTTTGATTGATCACGTTGTATATAAGAGCAATACGCTGATTATAGTGGAATCCCAAAGCTCAACTTAGTAAGCCCAAATAAGGATTATCATTATTATTATTATTATAATTATTATGAAGTCTTTTCTAATTGTTTGGAAGACTGGATGGTTTGTCTGGTAAGTTTTGTAATAGTCGGAATAGATATTGTTTTCAATCTCGCATGAGGATTCTAGGAGTCGTTTGTCCAGATGTAGTCCAAGGTTCTAAAGTGGAATATTATTGAAGGGTACACTAAGGTAATTCTAATCTTCAAGGTTAATTGTTGAACAAATAAATCAACGCTCCAAATTTATAAAAAAGTCATTAATGACAATTAACCACAAAGCATTAACTATGTTTGATTTATGTTGTTCATAAATAAATTCTATTCATACAATCTCCATTAATTATCTCCTAAAATAAAATCGGAAAATTCTATTGACGTATCCAATATCCAGAGCACTATTGCAGGAATATAAACCTCCCTCCCTCCTGTAGAACAGGGAGCGATAGAAGCTGTGTAGACCTGGCACCGCTCCCAGCCGGCTAAGAGAGAGATTTATGCACCAGCGTTATTGGGTTTACATAACGGAGCCGACAGGCTTTATGTAGAACTTGATCCACTAAGTTCGAGGCTAAGTCCCTTAGCAAACTCCAATTCATCCAGTAAATAGAATTAGGCAAGGTCTTTCTAAGTTAACTTGGATATGAATAATATCGTGTCCCATATAATATTATAGAGCACACTTCATTTCACACAAGGTTAGATGGAAAATCTATAAATTGTAAAGATAAAATGGTTATATCTTATAACCAAGGGTAGTATCTCACACGGGAACAGCGCATACAATATAGGTTTTGAGTTTTAATTTTACATATATATATTATTGTTGATATTATAAATCATAATTATCAAATATCCTATACAAAAGTGGGCTTAATTGTTCTTTTAAGAAGGTTTTAATCAAGAAAAATAGTTTTTAACATTACTTAGTTTAATCATGGTAATATACAACAACTGAATTTAAAAAATGGGACGTATCTGTAAAGAGCAAGTTTCATTAATTACTTCGTTTTATTAAGGCAAATTTACAAAAGTGAGTCCATCAGACAATTAGTTGAATGGTTTTCTTACTTTTAGCAAATTCACAGAAAATATAAAAACATCCTCACTTTTGTATTAATTAAAAAAGAATTATTTTGCTTCAATGAGTAATTAACCATTATTTTAAGAATTCAGTATTTTTCAAATTTTCGATTGTTTTGAATTTTTTGTCAGCTATAAAATAGGTTAATTATCAGTAATTTATCGGCAGTTTATTTTTTTATATTTTCAACGTTCCTTAATTTCTACCTTAGGAAATATTTATGGATTGTATATTATCTTTGTTTATTACAAGTAGTTTCTTTTTTCTTTTTTTTCTACTAAATACTAGCTGAAATGTAACCAAATATATGGTTACATTTCAGCTAGTATTTTCCTTCTTTTTTTGTGGGGGAGAGGGGTTTTCATACCTTGTACTTATTAATTTTTTTAATTTAATACACTAGGCCACCCTCTCTGTATGTCAGATGTAAAAAGATAAATAAAAATATTCATTTGCTGAAAAATTCAATTATCAAAAGAGGCCAAAATTCGGGAAAAAAATAGATTTCACTCTGTAGGAAGTAATCGTTATAAATTTAATGACCTATTAATTATTAATTAAAATAACAACAATTATAACTAATTTGCCAGTATTCGTTTTAAAGCTCAAATAAACGATAAAAACGTCTTTGCACACTAAATATACTACTTATAGAACATAAAATATACAGGCCTTAAAAAAATTCATTTATACTTATATAAATATCTTTAAATTAATGATTAATTATAATGATTGTTTGAAAGTGGTTTATTTCATTATTAACATACATAATTTTGATTCAAATTATTCTCAACTTTTATTTTAAAAATCTCTCCAACGTTTTGGGCCCTCTGGCCATTTTCAAGGAGACAACCTTAAATATTGATGTATTGTTGTTTAAAATCTTATCTGTAGGCTAATTGTCCATGTCACATATAACTTGTTATATCTTAAATTTAAAAACTTTTTTACATAAATATTCTTCTCTTTTTCACTTATAATCATCATTTATAACAGTTTTTAATTTTTTTTTATGTATTTATTTTTTTAAATTTATTTATTTAATTTTTTTATTTAATATTTGTATAAAAAAGTTTTTAAATTTAAGATATAACAAGTTATATGTGACATGGGCAATTAGCCTGCAGATAAGATTTTAAACAACAAGACATCAATATTTAAGGTTGTCTCCTTGAAAATGGCCTGAGGGCCGAAACGTTGGAGAGCTTTTAAAAATAAAAGTTGAGAGTGATTTGGATCAAAATTGTGTATGTTAAAATTTAGATATCTTTATTTTTTCAATGTTTTATAGCAAATAAATAAAAATAATCTTACCATCGCTTCTCAATACTAATGATTCCAATTAGGTACTCTTATGTCAATACTCACCTGGAAAAAAAAAATCGACATTTAAGTTAAATTTTTATTTCATAAAGTTATAAAGAACATTTTTTTTTTTTTTTTTAAATAATCTTCAAACAATAATTTAATATTAAATATATCACCGTTGCTAACTGACACTATACTAAATATATATATTGGTAAAAAATAACAGAGGGGCCAAACATTTTATTATGAACCAGCTAAATGCAATCCTTCATATAATTACCAAATAAAATATGCCAATATTTTTCAAATTATTAAAAATATTTTTTATAGAAATTTAAAATTGTATATCAAAATGCAGTAACTAAATGTTTTTGAATAAACACAACATAATAATCTAGTGAAAAAAAAGCCCATTGATGGCACTTCAATGACTACTCTAAGTTAACCAACTTATTTTCATAGTTCCTGAGGAGTCATTGGGAATTTGAGTAGAACAGAAGTTGGAGTAAACTTCAATAAGCAAATTTTTTCGGTTTTTTAAACATTGAGATAATAGGCATGTGTAAGTGTTTTAGTTTTGAAAATAAATGTTTAACTTCTATCTGAAGGTATAATTTAGAATATCTATTAGCACAGAAATTCATCGTATTACTTTTTTTATGTGCGTACGGTAAGTATATTAAAAATAATAATATATGGTATCCTTACAATTTTAATAATCCTTTCCCCTAGTAAATTTTCTTAACATACCTAACAATCGTAATAAATGCAAAAGGACCTGAGGCGTGCTAAAACGAAATACGATAACTTATTCCGTAGTAGGCCCTTGACCGGGGCCAAATCCCAAACGGATGTTTATTAACTCCACCGCAAGGACTCTAACTAACCACTAAGCCCGGATAAAAGCAATTTTATAATTTACTACAGGGTCGCCAGAGCAGCTCCATTTATAAAACTAAATTACTAATGCTTGGAGCAACGTAACTCCTCCTACAGACACCGCCCCTATCCCTGAAATATTTAATACGAAGGGAGCCCTGCACGGCGCTACAAAATACTTTCGAAACAATCACTGTACGTTAGAGAAACTTTATAAACGAATATCGTGAAAAAATAATGGAGCGAAACGAGAAATATGAATGAAACTACATTAAAACATGGACGATTACATTATGAGTAATTTTTCAACAGATTTGGTATAGAATTTTCAATAAATTAGAATCCAGTTGTATATTATGGTCGATAAGAACAGTTCATAACAATATTTAAGCGAGATTGAAAGAGGATTGTTAAAGGTGTTTTTATACTACATGCTAATTATTTAGGTTTTAGCGCACTTGCTCAGCCTCCACTGGCTCATTACCAGTGGATCTCTGCTCTACTCCTCTCACGCAGGGGATAGAGTGGGCTCAGGGATCTTCAGATCGCTTATATAAATATTTATATAAGAGTGTAAATGTGACTAGAGATTATTTTATTTATTTTTTTTTTCATGCATATAGTTTGATTATGTTCATTTTCTTTATCCTTCTACTTGTATATATTTTAAGAGAGATTTTACTTATTATTATTATTTCATTTTTATGTCATTTTATTTTAGTATGAATGTGATCAGTTATCACTATTGCCTACAACAGTGTGGCAGATTGTAATATCTGTGGTGGCAAGATTATTAACGTCTTCAGCGGCAATAGTCGACGTTAGCAATGAGACTGTTTGAAATGGGTTTGCCACAGTCGAAATTATTATCAACATTTTTATTGCTCTAGTATATTTCTTTTAAATCTATTTTTATTTATAATTCATTATTTTACATTTGTTTTAGAGGCAAATCCATTTGAAACCTCTCGCCCTATAATCAATTACTAACATTAATAATGAAGAACTAGGTGTTTTTTTTTATTGCCTAAAAAAAAAAACTGGATATTTCAGTTGATAATAATTGTGAATATATTGTTTTATGTTTAAGTGTAAAAATTGTTGTTTTGACTAATAAAGAGCGCATCTAAAGATTCATATTTATCATTATAATTGGAACACGCAATAAATATTTATCAATAAATAAAGTTTTTAAATAAAAAAAAAAAAAAAAATTCAGGTATGTGTACTATTTTTTAATTTTTGCTACTCTTAGCACCTGCCAAGAGAATTACCAGAAAACCTACAAAAATTTTTACCACCAAATAAAAGCTTTTATATCTACAAATGAAAAAGTTTATATTGACGCCTTCCGGTTGAGAACGACCAACGTCAGCTATTGTCGAACATAAAGCAATATTTAACAGCTCAAAAATTAGTGCAAGGCCCGATACTCTTTCTGCTCTATTACACTGATATCTCCAAAAACAGAAAATTACTTTAAGACCACCTTTGACGATTATATCGTAGATCTGCCCATAGCAAAAGATATACAGAAAACCTTAAAAAAAAAAAAAAAATTGAATACAGCAAAAGTCAATATACAGAGATCGACCTCAAATTAGAAAATAAAATGTAATGAATTAAAGTTGATGCATGCAAAAAAAAATCGAATATCTCCCGATAGCGATGAAGATTAAAGAGAATCTCGATTCAAATCTGGCCTAAAATCTCGGAACAACTTTGGACGCAAAGCTCCAAAAGAAAGCCAATGTAAAAATAAATATTAATAATAATGAATATAGTTTGATATGATGTAAAATAAAAATCTATGGAATCTCAAGCTTACAAACTAATCTTTCTGTCTATAACGAACTTCTAATATACAAGAAAAGCCTATTTTGTTTATGGAACCTATCTGGCCATATGGGATGCACTGAATCTGCGAGGACGCACGAGGGACACCAACAGACACATTATACGAATTTCAAAATAAAGTTTTTATGGGAATTGCGAATACATCCAGGTGCATAAGGAATTATGATATTCTCCTAGATCTCCAAATATTCAGAAGTAAAAATAAAAAACATCGCCCAGTAACAACTACTTCTACAGCTATTGTAAGGACACACAACCTACAAACGTTAATGACCTAGAATGAAGATTGTGTGATAACGTAATAGAGGCCAAATACTGATGATATGAGGCCAAGTTGAAACAATATTATATACATTACTTTTTACATCTGTTATTTTTATATTTATTATTTTTTTTTACTTTTATTTATTTTTATAATTATTACTTTCATTTTAATGAATTTATTTTCTTATATCTATATATGTTGAGTGTTTCTATATTTTCATTTAATATAATTGTGTATATTACTGACCCTGTTAGATTATTATATATACACACATACACATAAACACATATATAGTAAATGTAGTGAACTCTAAATATAGTGAATATATTTAAAAGTGTTGATTGTAATTTTATCTTATATTTCATAAAGAACAAAAAAAAAATCTATTTAGCCAGAATCTCTGCCGCAATCTCCCTGATGAAGACCTGAAACTCAGGTCAAAACGTCGGCACGAATAAATATTTTTTTGTTAATTTGTGTTTTTGTTTTTTTCTGACCGCACCTCCGACTATTTTCTCCACTAAAAAAAATGAGTGTTGGGTTAAGGGAGAAAATTATATTTAGAAACATATAGGAAAATAATGGAAGAAAAAAAAATTACAAAGAAAGAATATATATAGAAAAATAACAAAAACATGGGTAAATAATATTTAATTTAAATTAACTTTATTACACATATATGTATATTTATGTATGTAAGTTTCAAGAACTAATTGTTTTACTATTTATAGCTAAGTATACTGTATATGTAGGAACCCAAAGCAGTTTTTCAATAAAATGTTTCTCTCTTCTCTAGTTTTTGTCACTTTTTCTGTAAATTAGGGTTCTAGAACTAAACTGTTGATAAGATCACAATGTGCTTGATTGTAATTTTATTAAATTAAATAATACATTTTGTGCCAACGTTTCAGCCCATATTAGAGGTCTTAATCCATTCTTTGAACGAGGTTATTAAGACAAACTGATCGTGAAGCACCCAATCCTTCAGTTCTGCAACATTCTTCAAATACCAATGGCTGACCTTTCATGCTGCGGCTAGGTATTGAAACGTAATGAGGGCTTGCCGAAGTAACATACGTGTCATTCGGACAGTTCTGGGCTGTGTTGGATTTAGACACGGCCGGAACCACAACCGCTGGAGAGGATGTTGCAAAGCTTGTCAGCAGGGGGCTGTCATTATTAGTTACGACAGTAACCGTCATGAGGCTGTAGGCCGTTCGTTACTTCCACCAATCTGAACAGTATCGCTGAGGAAAATTTGTATATTGGGTTTATTATGTCCCACTGAGTAACAAGGCTTATTAATTCATTTTCCATTAACCATATCCAGAGGATATCCAGCTCAAACAGATTGCTACGTTGTTTGCTGTAAATCTTGGTAACAAGCATCTACTAAATACAAGTCCAATAACCATTAAATCATCATAATATCTATATCATAACACCAGTCTGGATGAAAAAGTACTGAAATTGTTTAAAGCATATCATACATAATAAAAGTTGAATTCTGAAAATATGCATTTTCTCTTTTTAAGAGATAAATTTATAATAAAATCTGCCACACTCAAGATCATTAAGTGTTCGGGCAGTAACTATTTATCCATAATGAATGTAAGTATATATACAGGGTATCCCATAAATGAGTGGTCATGTTCTAGGAGCATATACTATACTTTAAGAGGAACAAAATCCCATCCGACCCACAGTCCGATTCTCGACTGTATGGGATAAAAATCAAATTCTATGTTTATAGATGTTATCTGTTTTTTTTTTGTTTTTTTTTAAGAAAAACTCAAATAAATCTACTTTAAAGCACCCTTAAAAATGTAAGATGTACGGTACTAAATTAAAAATGAGAAAATTTTCTATAAAAGTAATAGACTGAATCTGCCAAAAAAAGAAAATAAGCGTTCTTTACGTTATGTGCAAAATTAAAGTTTAATATTTCTTATATTTTTATGACATTTAAAGAATGCCATTACTCTCCAATAGCTAAGATCTAATTATCCCAGATCTCAAAAAAATTTCTTCACTTATTATGAAACAAAACAAGCCTACCTTCATTGCCCAATTAAGGATGCGATGATGAAAAAAAAAATTAAAAAGATAGTATACTTAATAAAAAATGTTCTTACTTTTTAGCTCATTAAAAATTAATTTATCTGAATTTGAAGTGATATTTATAACTGATATTTTTTACAGTAATCTTTAATTAATTAAAATTCAGAAAGATGACTGTAAAAAAATATCATTTACTAATTATTTATCATAAAGCTAATAATAATAAATGATTAGGGTATACTAGCAGTTTGTGTGATCAGCCAGCAGCCATTTTCCCACCTTCCTTGAATTAAAATGTCAGACCCTAGCAAGAAATATATATAGATGCAAATATATATAGAGGCAAAGAAAAGTCTCCCTAGAACTCGATTTACGACCGAACAGGAAATCAACTCACAGGCAAAAAAACTGATTTTTCTATATTCGGAGATAGATCTGTTCACATTATTACGACATAATGAAAATATGTGTATAAAAAGTGTATATTTTAATTAGAACTAACAGGAAAAATAAGAATTAAGGATAATGCACTCAAGGCAGCAAATACATACCTACTCACAATAGATTACTAACCCAATAACTTAATGGGTTCTGTTCATTGTATGCATTTACAAAACAAAAGATGACGAACCCTACCTATTTTATAACGACCTTAAACTCAAATCACCGGAAAGCACTATCCCAACATGATGTAATACGAATTGGCCGAAATCCTTGCCTTATAATAAGAAATATCAAAACAGTAATAAGGAATCTGAAGTTATTTAAAAGTTAAAGTCATAAAATAAGTAAAGACCATATATCACCACCACGATACCTTGTGAACAGGTTCATAGTCATTAAAGTAATCCAACCGAGGGTTTGGAAAAATCTAGGAAGAACGTTCAAGAAAAATAAAAAAATAATAATGTTTCAGAACATTTAAACCTTGACCTCTAAACCAATATCGAAAGAGTTCTAGAATATATAATCAAAACCAAAAACCTCTGTTACAAGTTCATATTTTGAGAAAAGTTGTTCTGAGGCTTAAAGAACAGTACATTCTTACTAGGTTGATCGAATTTGTGAAATTGATTCTGAAAAATGTATGACGTATAGTCTAGATGAAAAGAGAAAAGTTCGAGGTAAGCCCTTATCAGGAAAAAGTTTGAGGTAGGGGAGGACTTTGGTTCGTCTTCTTTTCTGGGGGAAAGCTTTTAGGGATTCAGGCATTGAGTCTGGAAAAATTATATTCAACATATATAATGTATAAATGTAAGCATATGCATATTTTACAGGTTTATAGTATTCGAAATACGTGTCGAATAGAATCGATACGTATCCACATTAGATATAGGCTTATCTCATATCTTACCCCATTTGGACCAACAAAAAAAGTAGATTTTCTTTGAAACCTGATTGAACACATAAAAGCCTAATTTTGTAAAATTGATTAATTTTGACTACACACCTAATAAATTTAATGTTTTTTTTTTTTTGTTATGTGTATAAAATCGTATCTTGGTCCTCTATTCTCTGAAGTATTGATTTCTCAGGGTGAGCTTGCAGCAAACAATATTCAAATTCCGAAAAACAAATTTGAAAATCTAAAGCTCGGGGTTTTGAAAACGAGAATGGACATTTGTTACGGCATAAAAAATTGGAAAAAAAAAAAGGAAAAAAACTGACAGACTGACAGACTTTTCTGAGAACATTATTGGGTTTCCACGTAAAATTTAATTCATTGATAGTAGGAGGTATTCCATTTATGTACATAACCACACGACCCTTCTTAATTTTATAAAAGAAAAATACAATAGTGAAAGAAAACATAGAAAATACTAATTTTAGCTAAGTTGCATCAACTGAAGGAACTTCAATTGAGCAGTAAAACCTAAACATCGCCTTTGGAACACTAATTATTTATGCTCCAGGTTGGCTTACAGATGCAATTATTTTTTTATCATTTCGCATTTAAAAATTAATTTTCATTCTTATTCTACTATATAATTCCTATTCCTATTATATAATTTTATAAGTTATCTACTTTCACAATCCAGGAACGAACTATGTCTGCTCACCTATGAGTGCATTAACATGCCCTAGCATGTTGTATGTTTTTCATTCTCTGTGGGTTGCACATCCTTGGACACCGATTCCTCGAATAAGTATTGGAGGATATGAGCATAAGTGTTTAAATTTTTTTTTTTTATATATAATTTATTTATTGTTATTTACAATTATATAAAAATATACATAACAAGTAAATTTGCTGTATGTGACATAGTGCCATGATACAGACATGTGGAGAATCTACCCATTGATAGAAGTCCAATAACAAGTGTTTAAATTAAAAAATATTAATGACTATAAATTAATTTTTAATATATTTACATCTTGGGCGTAGGGGACATTGTATATTTTTTACCAATTGTTTCAACTAGTTAAACTTTTTACCAAGAGGTAAGATGATAGATCACCTTCTAAACTAAATGGAAAGGGGATTACATGCTTAAAAATTATATTCATATAACTTTAATTATAATTGAATAGAACTGATATAAATTTAATAATATTACTTTAGTTCTGAAGGAAATATTAGTACCTCAGAGGTATACAACTGTTTGGTTTACCCATGGGTATAAATAATTACATCCTAGACCCGTGGCTCCTGATCGGATCAAGTACGGTTCAAATTGACATTTATAGGAATCACAAAGGAGATGGATTATACATTACAAATAATTTTAGATAAATGAATCACGAAAAAAATGAATAATGCTTTTAATAAACAATGTTATGTCCTAGAATCGATTCAGTAGCAAATCATCCTATTCCCGCTGACAGTCAGGACCATTTGTGTACAGACTGCGAGCATTAATCATTTTAAAGAATCGATAATCTCGAGAGAGAAAAGGAAGAGGAAAAATGGATGAGGGGTGGGGAAGGAATATTTATTTTCGAAAAGGGAATTCCTGTTTTATATAAAAAGGCGTTAGGGCAAGTAGAATGCCGTTCCTGCTAAATTCAATTCCGTCCCGGGGCGGGACCAGGTGCTTACCCCCTTCTTCTCTCCCTCCCTTGCACTTCATAAATTATTGCTTTGATTTATCTCGATCTGCCCTGGAAAGGTTTATGCTTATTTATTATCCTCATCTATAGTTTGCCCGGTATTTATCTTGCCAGGATTTATAGTTTAATTTATAACTGGAAAGGATTAGCAAAATAAAATTCTATTACTCGCAAAGATAAATATTGCTAGACTGAAGGGAATTTCTCATTTATCTAAACACCACCAAGTTGGATTTTATCTTTCCAACGAAGTCATAAGAGCTTTCTTCCATGCCATTAAAAACAAGTTAATATAAAAATTTTAAATTAATTATTTAATTAGTAACGAGATATCTTTTTTCATTTTTCAAACATTATCTAATTATTTTATATATTAATTCATCTAACAGTAGGCACTTGATAACCTTACCACTTCATTAAAGTATTTAAAAAAAAAAAGACTGATCTACATGACTCTAATAAGGCCAATCTGGAGTTGAGCTTCGGGGCTCCACTAAACCTTGGAATTCCTCTCGTATTCAATCCTTGCAATCCCAAAAATCCTTCGTAAAATCCTCAATGCTCCTTACATTGTCACAAATAAAATCATACATAAAGACCTTAATGTTCCCTATGTAACCAATCTACCCCGAACCAGATATCACTCCTTCCATTATTAACTCCCTAACCACTCAAACCTCTCCCATTCCTGACAATCCTCCGAGGCGCCTGAAAAGAAGATGGCCACGAGACCAGCTAATGTAAAATGTCATTGCTAACAATGGGTAGTTGCTCTACACGCCTGTAACACTCCATTCTAACTAAGACCATATTTGAAAATACGTGATTTTAGGAAAATACTATATTTCAAACACCTATCAACAAAAAAGGTATTATTTTTAGAAAAGTATTAAGATAGATAACATTACAAAAAAAAAAAAAAAATGAAGTGTTATTTTATATACATTTATCTATTTGCTGTGTTAATATTTATGGGCCGTCCGTAGCTCAGATGGTTAGGCGCAGGTCTTTTCAGATCAGTTTGAGATCTACGAGCCGGCGCCGGTTCCAATCCGCTATGGTTAGAATAGGTTGGTCACCTGTAGATAACTAGGCTAAGATCACCTTCGCTGTGGTCTTATATTAATTATATATATATACAGTAAAAACTGTACATTTTATGCTATTTAACATGGTTTTGGTTAAAATCTATGAGATACGATTTCAATACGAACCTCTGTAAAAGGCAAAGAAAACTGACCATATAAATGCAAATTGGGCATGCATTCAAAGAAAAACAGAACCTCTAAAAAAAAGACCTATTTTTAATCCTATAAACATAGTAAAAATAATTAATAATTTTTATCTGCAACGATCATAGATATAATAATTTGATATGCATAGAATACATGTATAAAAAAAAAATTCCTTTATTGTTGGGTATTAATTAATTGGGTATTAAACTGTTATAGATCGGTATTTACGTATGGGTGCATTGTAGTACCTAAGAGGAATTAATTACATTATTGAATCTGTTATCAGTAAATTACTAATTGTTTGTTTTTATTATTTTTTGTATTTTCTATGTTATATAATCTCTACCTAAAGCGAAGTTTATAAAATGTATTTGTAGTTAGTTATATTTTAAATAGTATTATTTTAGTATTATTTTTAGTATTTGTATATTTGAAATTTACTCTAACTTGTAATATTTATTTATATACTTTTCTTTTAGTTAGTTATATATTTTTTCTATTATATTAGTATTTTATTTTCTCTTCTTTTATACACAAAGATTTTTATACTTTCTTTTCCATCTTATTTTTTTGCTGTTTTAATATTGTATTTAAATATTGTTTCTCATAATTAAGAGAAATTGTCAGTAAAGTACTTCTATGGGGGGAAGGGGGAGAGGGGATCAATCCAAAGCTGCTGACGACACCTAGTGGTACAGACTGGACTATAAATTGGATACACTTGACTAAACCAAGAATACTTACTGTCAGAAACATATAGACAGTGTAACAAACCACTGACTATAAAACACATACTGATAAATTGCAGGCATTGGATTACCATATTATTTGGCAACTTTACTAAACTAGCCCTCACATTCCGGAAATATTTGATTATCTTAAGATATGAGATTAGGAAAGTTTCCAAGATTGAAGCTCAGTCAGTATACATAGGCACACATCGCCATTGCTGAGGATTGTCATATATTATATTAGGGGTATTCATGATCTTTGGTTTAACATGTTAAAGCGTGTTAAATGGAAAAACTCATGTTAAATCGAAAAAAATTGCCTTCTTTTACCAGGGGTATTCATGATCTTTGGTTTAACATGTTAAAGCGTGTTAAATGGAAAAACTCATGTTAAATCGAAAAAAATTGCCTTCTTTTACGGTGGTAAAACGAAATAACATTTAACATGGCTGAGAGTCTGTTACTTGGTCTGTTAAATGGATAATGACGTCACACAATAGACCAGTTGAGATCGCCGCCATTGTTGTTGTGACAGCTCAGTTCTTTCGTGTGTTTGTGGTATTCATATCCCTGTTATTAAACCAGAATGGATAATTTTAATGATACATTTGAGAAAAAAAAACAGTAAAAAAAAACAATGTAATTTCATTCTACTATCTGAAAATTTGTAAACGCTCGCCAGATAAAAATCTCACTATATGAACCATGTAATTATTCTTAGGGGACATATGTCCCAGAATAAAGTTATTTTTTCATTTCATTTCATAAGCTAAACTTTCACACAAATTCCACTTTTCACTCACTCTAGGTATGTTGTAATTAATTATTTAAATCAAAATTGAAGTAAACAATAACATGAGGGTCTGGAAGGAAGGTTATAAACATAAAGGCTTATAGCTGTTGCTGAGAAAATCCGCTAGGGGCTCTTATGCATTTAACGTTTAACATGACTTTAAATAGGGCTTCTCACAATCTTATAGTTATAACATTTAACATGGTGAAACATTTAACATTTAACACAACATCATGAATACCCCCTAAAAAATTTTATTTACTAGGCCCACCTTCTCTATATTTCTCTAGACTATAACAGATGCAAATATATCAAAAATAATTAAATCGTTAACAGGACCATTAGACAAAATAAAAGTGGTGACTAATTACGAGCGCTGATTACAGGACCTCCCCCCAGGTTTACAACTTAAAGGATAGCCATTACGGCCTGTACCTGCTCCTAACTGAGGCCTATTGTCCTGGAGGGAGCTCAGCTTTGGCCCAGTTCTAGACCAATTACACAATTATGGAACTGGAACTGTTGCTCTCCTCCGGCTGGAATTAGACAATTCTCTCGAGCTCTATTCCTAAAGGTCAACCTCGGCCTCCAGCACACACACCCCTCCTCTGAATTCCAATACAAGGACGATGTAAGAATGTAAACAAGCTTTCCAACAGGTGAAACGATACGCCATATGAATGTTATTCCATTCAGACCTTTCATAAGTCCATATATCTTTGTTATTAATTTAATAACAATACGAACCAATATTATGAGATAACTTTTTTTTATTAATAATTATATTTATTTATTGATAAATATGATAAATCTGCGTTATATGTAATAGTTATAAATGATCACATTCATACAAAAATTCTAAAATGAATAAAAAACAAAAATTAATAATAATAAAATCTCTAGATGTTTATAAACCGAAAGATAAATTAAATGAATATAATTAAACTATGTACATGAAGTAATAAGAAGCAAACAAGATAAGTAAAATTCTGAGCTTATATAAGAAAAAAAATAAATACACTAATCACATTTACAGGGAGCACGATAGCAATAATACTAACTCCAAAGACCCGAGGCAGAAAATTGTTTTCTGTTACACTGTTGCCGTGAGTCGACCGTGAGAGTTCTGGAGCTTCCTGGGCTCCACTCAGCCATCTAAATTGGGTACCCTTAATTGGGTAAAAATCTGGCGGTCGGGGGTACAGTACTTACAAAGTATTGAACCCCTTCATGGGTTGTAGCGGCACAGATATTAATTTTTTAATCACATTTACACTACTATGTTCCATATTTACACTATCGAACCCCACGCATGTGAAATAGAGTAGAGCTCTGAGTGATCCTAGAGCAGCCTTCTGACGTCACTGATAATAAACCATTGGAGGTTGAGGAAGTGCGCTAATGCCGCAAACACACTATATGAGCGTAGCATCTGACCATTGCCAGAACTGCAATTGTAGAGTTTATTTTACAATAGGTCTCTTGGGCACTGCCGTTTCAACCTTCGAGGTGGACTTTAGAGATTAGAATGATTGGAAAGGTTTATAAGGAATTTTTAGAATTGGTTGATAGGTCAAGAACAAAGGAGATATGAAGGTCATGGTGTAGTGTTCTGTTGGAAACGTAAAGGGTGCATTGAATATGGTTTTAAGGATATAGAATTGAAAGGGTTGGATGTTTTTGTTGCATGTTCGAAGGTATAGTCGTTTCATTAAATACAAGTCCTTAGGTCCAGATAAATTTATAAGTCCTTATAAATTAGAAGTTTGTTGTTTATTGAGAGATGAGAGGTCCTGCTGTGTAGTATGTGTAATTGGCTGTGAGTTTTTGTCTTTGAAATCTATTATATTGGTTCCAGGTGTCTTTTGTCTATCGCACCTTATCAGATCTTGGTAAAGGAATAAGGATACAAATAGGAAAACAAATTTCTAATTCTTAATGATATCATATATTCATAATTGATTATATTAACATAAATTAAATAACAGATATCAACATTATATATAAACTTTCTTTCTTTTCGGAGGGTTTTGAGAATCAGCCAATAATAAAAGAACTATATTGCGGTGTCGTTGCGAGATTTTATTGTTCTCATAATCATGCAAATTATTGTATAACTAAGTTTTCTACATAAATTATAAGTGTAATATTCACAAAAACTAAATAGTTATGTAGACAATTTAGTTAAAAAACAATTAGCATGACTATAAGAACAATATAATTTCAAAACGTAACCATTATTTTGTTTATTATCTTAGCCCCTTTAGACCCTTAAAAATATATGTCGTTAACAGACAAGAAAATAGTTATTAACTTACACACATTTAAAAACTGCAGGTATATTTAACAACTGCTGGTATGTATATAAACCGTTCTTTAACCACCTAGCTAAATAATAATTTACAATAAGTCCATTCTGTACAGAGACAATGAATTAATTTTTTTTATTATTATTACTTTGGCTTTTGATCGAGTCTGACCCCAGGACTGCTATAAAAGATCCGTAAATTCCTTCCCCCTACATATTTTCTCATTATCCGTTCTGATCTCTCCGACAGATTATTTCAAATACATCACAACAGCGCTTATTCATCTCTATTTCCACAGTTTGCTGGTGTAACTCAGGGTAGTATCCTTGGTCCTATTCTTTATACAGTTTTTACAGCTAACATCCCAACCCATCCTAACACTATTCTCACCACATATGCCGATGACACATCCCTATTGTCAGAGAATAATGATCCTTCCATTGTATCCCAAATCCTCCAATCCCACATCACCACCCCTGAGAAAGGGACCTAAGCTGGAGTATTAAAATAAATTCTAATAAATAATACCAAATCACATTTACCCGTTGTCGTAAACCTTCGTCTTGTCCCACAGTATCTTTTAATAATACCCCACTTATTCCTGTTGACTTAGGACTACATCTGAACAAACGACTGACCCAATACAAGACTGAATTCACTGAAAACTGCTCGTCGATCCCGACTATTACAACATTTGCTAAACAAACGGTCTAAACTTCCAATCCATTACAAAAGACTGATCTACATGGCTATTATAAGGTCTATCTGGACATACGGAGTTGAGCAATGGGGCTCCCTTAAACCATCAAATTCCTCCCGAATCAAATCCTTCGTAAAATCCGTAATGCTCCTTATTTTGTCACAAATCAAGTCATCCATCTGAACTTCAATGTTCCATATGTAGCCGATTTGATAAACTTCTCAACCACCCAAACAACATCGTTTCTAACCTGGCTTCTCCCTCATTACCTAATAATCCTCCTGCGTCTGAAAAGAAAATGCCCTCTGGATCTTCCCCTCTAGAAATATTTTTGGAGTTCTACCAATGGGTAGATACTCCACATGTTTGTATCATGTCATTATAGCACTTACAGCAAATTTACTTGATATATATATATATATATTGTAAATAACAATAAATAAATTATTACTTTCATATTAATAGATGTATTTCAATTTTTAAAATCACGTAATCCTTCAAAAAAGATTAAACCAGCATTATTCCACTGTTATTAGGGTGAAACGGTGGGAGGGGAAGAGGGGGAGGTTAAAGGTCTGGGAAATACAAAGGTCAATGCAGCTTCCATACTATTTTTGTAGGATTCATAATTACCAACAAATAGACTTGTCATCTGAGAATAAAATGCCCATTTCGTAATATAATGAAGGAAGTATGATCAAAAATATGTAATGAATACATCTCCCAAATGTCAGAGATAAATGCTTTATTTAACCATGCTGCACAAATAACAGTAAATACAATATATTATAACTATTTTTCCCCTATTTCTCTATTTAATAATTTTATTTCATTTGACAATCCTATTACATTCATTTGGAACTTTTATTCTCTCTATTTTCACTCTCTCATACAAATATAATAGGTAATTTATATAGGTTTTCACAAAAATAATTTCCCGGAGTGAAAATACAATTTGTTTTCCTCAAAATTGTTGAATTCCAGTTTTTACAGAACGCCGAATACATAATTTGAAACATAAATTTTTTATTGAAACAAAATGATCAAAATTAAAATAAAATTAATTTATATTTTTTTTCATTAAAAATACTTAAAATTTTCATTTTCCGAACTATTTAAGGTTGATAAAGTGTACTAAACGGTCCAATTTTGATATCAGGAAAGATATTTACCATTTTGTTTTTTATCTATTTTCCATACTTCCTTCTATAACCTGCATAAAAAAAAAATTCTCAAGGCTTTTCATTTACCTGATCTTATGGATCATTTCACACAGAAGGTAAGGTTAGTATGTAAAAATCAGTTTAGAGTCAGGAATAAAACAAAAAGTAAAAACTATGCGAGGTTGGTATTCAAATCACCAACGCGCAGTATATTGATGGTTTGGATGAATTCAAACCTATATTTTCCTTGAATTTTCCATTTTTCTTTTTGTTTTGATATGTAAACGAGCTGTATAACTATGGATGGTATTTGGTTGACTCATCACCGATTCTTTTTTACTGGTTGGCTTTCACTGTTTCTTATTCTCATGGTTCTAATCTCTGTACTTTATCTCTCTTGAGATTTTTTAAAATTCAAATAAAATTTTAAATGTTTTATTTATTGAAATTTCTCAAATTATAAATAAGAATTTAATCGATTCAGTGTATTATTTTTTTCTGTTAATTTACAATATCATTGGTGCCACAAGAATATTACTGCTAATTATCAAAACACACTCCTTTATTGCAAGGTACTCAAGACGGAGAAAGTATTATGTAAGAGGATGTCTAGACATTACTTAGTGTGCAACGGGAAGATGATGCTTTACCTGCCTTATGAGAATTACCTTGTTGTTGATAGTTCTTTCATTTTGGTTCGTCAATGTTTCTTATGTGTCGGGAATTGTTTTCAAATTTTTATTTTTATTAGTTGAATTTGTCAACTGAAAGGTTTTTTTAACTTATTGGTTGTTATTCGGCAGAAAGACTAAATTTATTTTCTATTTCAGAACATCCATAATATTTTTAAATGTAGTGAAATTGTTGTAGTACAAAAAATTAAAAAAAAACTTCATTTTTAAAAAATCAATGAAATTCTTGCAAGATAAGAACTTAAAAGTTTTTAGATGTTTTCTAATTTAAATTTATAAATAAATTAGAAGTAGTAAAAAATCTTTTTTATTTATTTTTTTCTTACCTCCTTTAATTTATGAACAGAGAAAATATATATATCTAGATATATTCATACATATTTAGTGCCTTCTTTATCTTAATCTTCTTTATTAGAGGAGGACTATAAGTTAATATATTTGTGGGAAAATACTATTAAAAATCCAATTAACCGGGACAGTATCTAATAATCTATATAATAAAACCGAGTTGAACGCGACTGTAACATTTCACTCCCTGACTTATTCAATCAGTGCATCTTTGAAACAATAATACTAATAAAAATTATTAGTTATATTATAATGATGGTTACCCTTTTGCTATAAATGTACAATAAGGCTAAATAAAAAAAAAAAAAAAGGGTATATTCTATGTTACTTCAAAACAATTATCTATAATACATAATTAAAAATTTAGTTTTTCTAATTACTTCTTCTTAAACCTTATATTTGAAAGATTGTAAAATTGTATACAATACAGAACTAAAATCATCTAAATTAAGACCAAGGTTTAAAGCTATTGAAATCCGCGATGGATCCAATAGAAAAAATGTCATGATAAAAATTAAATGTTATTTATACATAACTCATTAAAAAATAACATTGAAATCTGACTACTATTAACAATGGCTTACTGATATTTTTGCTCATATTTTTAAAAAATGGATCTATTGCCCCAATATGGATTGATGGTCTGTCATTAAATGGTTACATAGTACGTCAAAAAGGTTATCTACGATGATTAACTTCTTTAACCTTTCTCGATTATTTGTATACATTAATTGTATTATTACATAATATATATTTGGAGAACATGGTATACATCCTATTCCAGTTTTTGAGTAATAAAACTAATTATAATGAACGAGTAAACTGTAAAAAAAATCGTTAATACCCAATTTGTTAAATTCACCATTTTATTTCTATTTCTGTTATGTAGGGTTGATCTTTCTAAACAACGGATAATAACGAATGGGAGGAAGATGATTCGCTGACAGGAATAAACCGAGTCAGCATAGATCTAAATTCGAGTATCATATAATACCGCTCCTCGTGAATAACTATTATGTTTAGTCAAATTAAAGTTCCGCATCACAAAATTATTTAGTGGTATCAAGCTATGATTGTAAATCCGCCTTCAGCGGACTCTGTAAACATTTCTTAATATGACATGCGACAAAACAAGATTAATTGTAATGTATGTGTATATATTGTCTATTGTATATATTGTCTTAGTTTGTAAATAAAGATATTGAGGAGGTTAGAAAAAAAAATTAGTGTATGTTAAAACTTAAACGCCCCCCAATCAAACAGAGGTATCATAGGAACATATGTAACTTATAATAATTTTCCAGAAGATAGGTCTATTTGAGAAAATCCTCCTTATATCAGTGTTATATACCACGATTATTAAGAGATACTATAAGTACTCGCATATCACTAAGTTCAAATGGAACAATGTTTTTCACAATATTCTTATCGTACTTAAGTGCATTTTATTTATTGCTCCACTCAGAGAGTGAAGTAAATGATTATGAGAACGAGTGCTGATATCTGTAATATTAATCTGTTAAAGAAGTTGATATTTTTTATCTTTAATGTTAAAATACACTTTTTGCTATTAGGAATATAAAGAAATCATATTTTTAAAAACTGTTCAATCACAACTGATATAACATGCAATCTGCATAAAACATGCCATCTTTTTCTCTAGATTGACTCTAGATCTTAAAGTAAAGTACTTTCTGAAAGTCTATTATATCTTATATGATTCTTGAAGCAAGAGGGAATTTCTCGGCAATCTGTCTCTTCCATGATAGACGTATTACGTGAAGCCATTTTCTCTCTTATTCATCCTTCCAATGGCTCAATTTGGATTCACCACCACGCGACTCAATCGACTTGTAATTTCCATCTTCCTTGGGTTTCAGCGCCTGAGTATTAAATCATTGTGATGGGAAAATATTACATTTTACATTGTATGGGATCGGAAGAACTGGAATATTATTCAAGCAGACTTTTATGCAAAATTGAAATAAACAAAAAAAAGGAATAGCAAAAACTTTTTAATTATTTGTTCTTCGGAATATTTATTTTCATTACAGCTAAGGTAATTATTGTTACTCATTTTTTTAAAATATTGTTACCTATCACACAGGAATAAAGCTAAGCACGATTTATAGAATTATTATAGAAAAACCTTCAGGACTTTTTCCTTTATACGACCGTTTTTAATTTTTTTAAATATTTTTAACTTAGTATAATAATGATTTATATGATAATACTAATAAATACTCCATCACAGCATATTTATATAATTAGTTAGTACAGCCATGAGAAGAAGTTTCAAGCGTGGTTTTAATATCTTGAACCGCTAAGATCTGCGCGAAACGAAACTTAACGATAAAGTAAAATTACGAAGTATTACAAATAATAGTAAGAAACGTTAAAGAAGCTAATCATCATAGATAACTTTTTTGACGTACTATGTAACCATTTGATGACAGACCATCAATCCATATTGGGCCAATAGATCCATTATTTAAAAATAAAATGTTAGTATTTACACTATTCTGTCTCAAGTTTGTGGAAAAAAGTTTCTAAAATCCTTTGTAAGGTTCTAAATAAGAACACTTAGAAGTAACCTTTAAATTAAATTCCAAATTAAAAAATATGAGCAAAATATCAGTAAATAGTAGTCAGATTTCAATGTTTTTGTTTATTTTACTGAGTTATATATAAATAACGTTTAATGTTTATCATGACATTGGATCCATCGCGGATTTCAATAGCTTTTTAACCTTGGTCTTAATTTGGATGATTTTAGTTCTGTATTGTATAAAATTTTACAATCTTTCAAATATAAGGTTTAAGAAGAAGTAATAAGAAAAACAAAATTTTTAATTTGGATTTTTCTAAAGTAACATATAATATACCCATTTTTTTTTATTTAGCCTTATTGTACATTTACAGCAAAAGGGTAACCATCATTAATAATTTTCTCCATCATTAATAATTTTTTTTTAAATTTTTTATTAGTATTATTGTTTCAAAGATACACTGATTGAGTAAGTCAGTGAGTGAAATGTTACAGTCGCGTACAACTCGGTTTTGTTATATAGATTATTGGATAGTGTTCCGGTTAATTGGATTTTTAATAGTATTTTTTCACAAGTATATTAACTTATAGTCCTCCTCTAATAAAGAAGATTAAGATAAAGAAGGCACTAAATATGTATGCATATATGTAGATAAATATGTATATATATTTTCTCTGTTAATAAATTAAAGGAGGTAAGAAAAAATAAATAAAGAAGATTTTTTACTACTTCTAATTTATTTATAAATTTAAATTAGAAAACATCTAAAAACTTGTAAGTTCTTATCTTTCAATAATTTCATTGATATTTTTAAAATATATCTGAAGTTGTTTTTTTTTTAGTTTTTAAGTTTTTTATACTGCAGTAATTTCACTAAAATTTTAAAAAACTTATTGATGTTCTGAAATAGAAAATAAATTTATTCTTTATACTGAATAACATTCAATAAGTTTAAAAAACCTTTCAATTGACCAATTCAACTAATAAAAATTTCAAAATAACATACGACACACATGAAACTCTGACGAATCAAAAGGAAAAAACAATCTACAAGGTAATTCTCATAAGGCCGGTAAAACAACATCTTCCCGTTGCACACTAAGTAATGTCTAGACATCTTCTTACATAATACTTTCTCCGTCTTGAGTACCTTGCAATAAAGGAGCGTGTTCTGATATTTAGCGTATTTAGCAGTAATATTCTTGTGACGCCGATCATCTAGTAAATTAACAGCGAAAAAAACACTACAGAGAATCAATTAATTTTTAATTTATAATTTGAGAAATTTCATTAAATTAAACAAATAACATTTTATATAAAATTTAAAAAAACCTTAAGTGAGATAAAGTACAGAGATTAGGACAATGAGGAAATTATGTTTCTGATGTGTAACATTCTTATCAAAATATCTTGTGAACTTTTATTACTAAATATAAAAACAGAAGGAGTAACAATTTAACACATTAAAAATTCAACAAATGGGTGGCGGTCAAAAAAAGATTTTTTTTTGCAGGACTTCATCAGGCCTAAAAACAAAATGTTGTAAACAAAGTATAGAATGTAAACTATGTGTTTCATTTCATATCACATGTATTTTTACATAGTTTTTCTTATTTAAACCCTGACGAATCTCTGCAAAGTAGTGCGAAACGTTAATGCATAATAACTAGTTTTTGTACTATTTAAACTACTTGTTTAACCACTACACAATTAATTAATAATTTTTAGTGAAAATGTTTAAGTAACATAGCCAAAAAAAAATGTTTAAGTAACATAGCAAAAAAAAAAAGTTTAAGTAACATAACCAAAAAAAATGTACATGGTACATCCAGTACGAAATAATTTAATAGAAGCGAAATTAAAGAGAAAATAATGCAATTTTAAAGATGACATGCAAGTTACCACCCTGTTATAAAAGATCTGAATTACTTCTACGTTTGCTATTGTAAGGATTCATAAGATTATTTTACTTCTTAGTTTTCTTAGAATAACGTTACGAAAATAAAGATTTGCATAAAGTTGGCGGTAATAGAATAGAGGAATTAGTATAGTAAATAGTGCATAATGATATTGTGTCAAATTTAAAATGTTTTACCATGTTAAATATTAGAAGTATAGCATTGTGAGCAGCCCTATTTAAAGTCATGTTAAATGATAAATGCATAAGAGCTCCTAGCGGATTTTCTGAGCAACTTGTTTAGTAACCTTTCTTTCCAAAACTTCTTGTTATTGTTTACTTCTAAGTTTTGATGACAATAATGTATTACAACATGCCTAAAATTAATGAAAAGTAGAAGTGTAAAAGTTTGTGTTAACCTTAGGTTCTGTTTGGAGTTTGTAAATGAACATAGTAAGAAAAGTTGTTAATAAAAGTTTTAAATTTGGGAAAGAATTTTATAGAAGAATTTATTGGATAAAGGCAATTAGCCGGCATTTAAGAATTTTAAAGGAAAAAAATGAAAACAAAATAAGGAATCCTTGATAATGACCTGAGTGGTCGAAACGTCGGATGTTTAAAAAAGAATAAAGTTGAGAGAAAAAGGATCAAAATTGTTTTAAAAATAATCAACCATTTTACACTGTTAAAAGTAATATAAAATGTATAAATGAGGCCGATGAAGGATTTTGATAAGTAACTAAAACAGAAAAATAGATAAATAGCTATAGCAGTTTAGAGACTATGAAATCAGAAATTGCCGATCGTGCCCGATCTTTCCCGATTACAATTATATGCACACGACTTGGTTATATTTTTTTTTATTTTTTATTTATTGATATTTACAACTGTATAAAAAATACAACAAGTAAATTTTATCATAATGATAAGATACAGCATGTAGAGAAACTACCCAGTAGTAGAACTCTAAAGGTTATATTTTATAAAACTGTTTTATGCATTGCAGTAACAAAGCTTACATTCGTCATTCGCACCGCGAGAAACACTAAAACACGACATTTTACAGCAACAGAAAAATAATTCCTGTGTGATAAGTAATTAATTTTTTAATATTTAATTAAGTAAAGAATTTTTTTATCTCTCTATTTAATTAATTGCAACATTTTAGTTTCGTAAATTTATTTCATCTCCTTAAATAAAACTATGAACTAAGCGAGAAATGATGTCGCATTTATAAAATTGAATTATATTCTTTTGAATTTCATTTATTGTATACATCTTCTATCAGACACCACAGAGCTAGACATTTTTTTAAATTATATTATTGTTTTAAAGGACCTGACCAATAATTTGAAATTATAGAGATCATCTCAAAATTAATATCAAATTATATAATAATTAATTTTTTTTACAAAAATACTTTTCCTTAGATGCCTAGACCTTAGGAAAGGCCATCATTATATTCCTACACCTGCAATCCTTTTCCTCTGTTATTCCAACTCATTCCGTCCTTCAAAACCATAGTATTTCATTAGAGACTTCAGCGGTACCCTTCACTTATTCAACTATGAGTAAGGCAAAATACTTTGCCTAGAATAAGGAAATGTTATTATTATACTTAACTTCCATGTTTATGCTTACTGAAAGGAATGACCTTTAGGCTGTTGGCTTATCGCGTAACTGGAGTCATAGCCGCTGGAGATTAAAGGTTAAGATAAGAATGAAACTGCTTAATCAAATTCTAATCAGATTATTTTAAAATTATTCATGATGCTTGGAATTATTATAAATATTATTAATAATAATCTACCGCTTAATTTAAAGTCTCTCTCTACATAGGTTTTGACTAAACTTTAAGAAAATTATTTTTCATGCTCAGTATACACCGCCGAACTCCACGCGATAGCATCAGCCCTCTATTTTTGCTTTTCAATAATTCATAAGACTATAGTAATAATCTCAGATTCGTTGA
>NW_027115270.1:539915-551730 GCF_000696795.3 Halyomorpha halys | reverse complement strand
TTATTTATATATTTTTTTTTTACTTTTATCATCCCATAGGCGTTGATGACCAGAGGGTTTTACGCCTTTAAGCAACAATCAACAACAACAATTATTTTTCATCGTAAAAAGCTGTTTTCTAATCTATTTAGATATAGCAATGAATCAGTACTTAATTCATATCGAAGGATCTAAAGCGCTAAAACTAAAAATATGTAAATTTGATCAAAGGTGAGACCTTTTTTTTTCTTATCCATGAGAATTCAGAGTTACAGTACATATCATTTATCGATCAGCAAAGCAATAACTTCGAATATTTTCGGCCCCATGGTTTTGAGAGCTTACCAATGTATTTATTAACATATTATAACCGCGGTTATACCGACTGACCGCCTAAAATCACTCATTTTGACTAAACGTCGAAATATAAAAGAACGGTGTTAGCCGCGGCGTTCCACAAATTTGTATGAAAGCTTTTAAAAAATAATACCATAATTTTTCAAAAATTGATGTTTCTTTTATTTAAAACCCATGTTTTGGTTTAAGATCATTTCTACATATTGAATTCTTTAAAAACCCATGTTTTGGTTTAAGATCATTTCTACATAGTGAATTCTTTACAGTTTAGTTTAGTAATTAAAAAATAAAATAAAACTTTTTGATAACAAAACTTCACTGTCAAGGAGAGGTTTCACATTTCGTGCATCCATGAAAATAGTGATAAATAAGCTTTGCTAAAGAATTGAACGAAAATTACTCTACCACATCTTTAACTTGTAATTGATTCAAGATCTTGTATAAAAAGTTTTCTTAAAAGTTTAGAAACGTCGTCATTCCATCCTCAAAGAAATCTGTGAGCTATTGCTGAAATTATTTAAAATCTAATGAAGCAACAATGTTCATCCCTCTTGTTCAATCCTCTCTCTTTTTTTAAACTTATTTCTTGCAGCATTAGGCAAAATTTAAAAAAAAAAATGTCTAAAGCTTGGATCCAAAGATTCTGTTCCAGGCATGACATACATTTTCAAAACTTAGTGGTGAAGTTGCAGAGTCAATGATTAGAGAAGACAAAAGTTGAATGAGACAGTTTTATTTTATGGTTTTGCTACACGATAATCTATAACTGCCAATCTCATATTATAAATTTGGAAGATTATCAGCCAATGGACTAAGGAATATAAAAGATTAAAACCAATTTTAAAAAACAACTTGTTTTTTAGACATTCCTTCAAGAGGATTTGAAGTAAAATCGATAAACTAAAAATAAGTTTCCTCAATATTACTATAATGGTCCACCAGGATTGGGATGATGTACCATCATTAACAATTGTTTTAAACCTTGGGCGTGCTGAGAAATATAATGGAGAAACAATCGTCATCCAAATAAAACAATTTATTAAAATTAGTTAATAATAATTGGTTATAAAAAATTACTATTATGAATATAACGTTGTGATGTATGATGATTCATAGCAGTAAATATCAAATATTATTCAGTCAAGTGATTTTTAATAAATTTAGTAATATTTTTTTTAATGATATGTGCATTTTTTTGTAGATGTACTAGCAATTAATTAATATTTGGTATATAGTATATGATATTTTCATAAGTGCTTAAATGTATACCTTATAGTAAGTATTAAAGTAATGAACAGAAAAAAATAATAAAAAAAATAACTTCATTTTGAGAATTTAAAAACTTCTGTATGTCTTATAGTTCTTGAGATAGCTAACTTTTCTCATGAAGATGATTCATTGTTAAGAAATACAATACAATGTCAAACTGGAGTAAATATATATTTTTAGGCAGTTTTGAAGTGATGAAATAACTTAAACATTGAACGTAGAATGTGTATATAAATTATTTAATATATAATAAAGTAATAACAAAAAAAAATAGCTGACTCAAATTTTCCATTTGTTCGAAAAAATAAAAACATTTAAAATAGTACAATCGAATCAAATGATAAATTTTATTTGTTTGAACTTACATTAAAGCATTTAAAATACTCTTGTTTTTATATTCATAAATTATCAATTATAGAAACAAAATATCAAATAATTTTTAGAGAATTTATAATAATTTTACGTGAGAATTCTAGAAAAATAAATAAAGTTATGCTAATGAAAACGTTTGTATTTACGGTAGGTTTTTTTTTTTTCGCAGTAAAACAATTGTAGACGCCGTAGCTATTTGGAGAGGAGATCGGCGTGAAGATGTATGGGGAGATTACATAAGACTTTCGTAATGACGGAATTTCCCGCGAGACATTTCCATCTTACAACGTTCTGAAAATAACTGAAATTATTAAAACGTACAAAAAAATATTATATATATAAAGCAAAGTCGAAAAACAAACTAATGGGACCCAGTAAAACAAATATTCAACAAAAATAATGCATAAATATAAATGCTGTGTTATTAAAAATCCTACTTTGAGTTGAAATTAATCCTACCTCGTTATTTATAATATAAATATTTCTATATTATTCACAGCAGCAATACTTCCACGTATTTAGTTCAACTCAGCGTTTCAGCTGAAATATGGACTAATAACACTGTTAACATTTTTTAAAAAAACTATAAAAATTTCTCGTTACAAAATTTTCACATATTTTTTTTTTATAGCAGAAATATAAAATATAACATTCTATTTAGTCATTTATTCAATGCTTATTTGTCATCATGTATTAAACATAAGTTAAGTTAAACTAAAAAAACTAACTATTTAACAACTATGGTATATGAAAAGATTTATCACTTTCAGCCTTCAAATCACAATCAATTCCTGGCTTTTTATATACGTTTTGGTCATTACCATCTACGAGTTTCTATTTTAAATAGTATTTTTCTAAAATATTTGGCTTTCTAAATGTATTTAAGAAGTCTATATCACTACACTTATCTCCGAAAATATGTTTTCAACCAGGAAAAACTATGTTACATATATTATTCCCTCAAGTTAATTATCAATTTTTTTCATATGTTACATTTATCCATTGTCCATTGTAATTAATTAAAATCGTGAATTATTTTAAATTTAAAAAAATTAAGCTAATTTAGAGGAACCAAGCTCAATTTAAAGCATTCTTGAGAAAATCGATATAGATGTAAAAAATTTCATAAATTGAATATAAATCATCACGAAAATTAAAAAAATTTATATTATGCATTATTTCATCAACAAACTTTTCATTATTTCCACATTCCTATTCTACGAAACACAGGAAGCTCAAAATTCTTTTTTTGATCATGGGTAATTGAAAAAGCCAGATATATTATAAAAATAATACCCGAAACGTTGCTGTATGATATGAAATAAACTATTATAGTTTAATAAGGAAGAAATTGTGTCATTCACTAAATCCATATAATACCATAAGAATTTTCCAGTTAAAGGATTATTAAATTTAAAATACCATAACTTTTACTTAATATTAGATTGAAAATACCATTTCAGCGATCTTAAAAAAAATTAAATACTTGGATGAACTATTTTATAAGAATGAGAAATCTTGTAAAATAAATCAATCATAATGTAAACAAGGAGAATAAGTGAAAGCATGGTTTTGATCAAGATAAAAAAATTTTTGAATGCCATAGTATTCTTAGTTTACAGTTTTTGCAAGAAAAATGTATTTTATTTCATTAAAAGTTATTTTATCAAAATAAAACAGGTAAATTTAATTTATATTCTGTTAATCACGATAGAAATGATATGAATATAAATAAAATAAAAATAGTGGTAAGATAAATAAATATTAATATATGGGAATAATTTTATTTTATGTTTAAAAGTATTATTTTCCTCATTCTTGAAATCGTTATTTTTCCACGTTACTTTAAATTTATAGATTAGATAATTTCGAAAATGTGAAACTCTATTCTCTCCTGCATTCTCATTTATACATTAACAGATTTTTTTTAGTAAAAAAAGGTAAAATAATGAACTATCCGTCTAATTTAATAAAAGAAAAAAAAAATGTAGTGATGACATAAATCAGATAGAGTATTGAGGATTTGAAACTATACATCGGGTACCGAAAATTAATCTACGTATCTCTCTGCAAAAGAAAGAGTGCAAACCTCTAGATAAGACCCCGAATTCCCAACATTTTGCAGTTGCCCATTATCAAAAAAACATTTTAATCCATATAAAATATTATTAAGTAAACGTCCATTGCTGTCATCTGTGTTTGAACAACAGGGCGCCAAAAATATGGGTGATGTGTGAACAACGTGTTCAATTGATATTTTTTAAGAGGATCATTCTTGGTTTCTTTTTTTAACTTATTGAAATCCTATGTTTAACGATCATTTTAACTTTATAGGAACCATTAGTTCAGAAACTAGCCAGAGACCGAAGTAGTGCCTCATCGAATACGGCTTTGATCAAGTTTAAATTTATTCATGATGGACCCACGGAATGAATTTCGATCTCATTCTGGCCAGAAAACGGTAGCTACCTCAAGAATAAACTTAACAAGCACATAACGATAAAGAAGAAAATAACCAACTCACACTTGGGGACGAACGGGTTACTATACTTTTTTTGCTAGATTAGGACACAAATTAACCAATAACACACATTTATTGAGAGCAAAATTAATATCCCTTCTGTTTTTGTTGTTTCGTTTTATCTCTAATTTATTATTTTTTTAATGGATATGTAAAAATTCAAACTGATTGCTACAATGCATCATTTAATAATAAGTACAGGTAAAAATAGGACACACTGACTGTGCCACATTAAAAATTCATGATCAATGTGGCGTTGCGTGAATCGCCTGCGGGATTTTCACATGTTAAAGAAAATCAATATCTGTCCCCTTTCTTCGTCTGAAATTATAAGCTACTGATGAGTCATTCCGAAACTAAAATATTCCAACGATCATGAACTATACAAAATTATTTATAGCGGTATTTTCCTTACAGGGCTAAGCTGAGCAACGATTTCCTTCACAATCGATCTTTAGCTAGTAACATCGAATTGACTAAGAAATTACAATAGTGCCCAAATATTATGATCGAATGTAGTATAAACAATGTATATAATGGTTTCCTTTAAACTGTTTTCGTGTAAAGAAAGCTTTTTTTTTCAACTCATATCTTAATTACATGTGTGGTGCCACCACGGACATCATCAAAGCCAAAGGGTAACTTTTCAATATTACTTAATTAAAAAGAAATAAAAAAAAAAATTGTTAAATATTTTGAAACATCAGTCTCAGGACTAATGTCTATGATATGATATGTTTTAGAAATCAGGATAAATCCCTTAAAGGGAAGATGTGAGACAGGGTAATCAATGTAATGATTGTTAACCATATACAATAAATAATATAATTGTAAATAATATTAATTTGAAAGTGAATGTAAGATATGACTTTTTTAATTATAATAATTTATAGATTGGACTAGACCGGACACTTGTCCATTATATGGTCCTGAACGTACTACGGAAAATACAATAAAGAGATAAAAAGTAATAAGGTTGCTTTTTATTTAAAAAGGTAACAAATAAGTACAAGTGGTTAATTAACCAAAAATTATCTATAAGTAATTACAGACTCACACATACAAATTTTATAAATTAATTTGGTTATTTATCTCAGGAACTATGAGACAAATCGATTTTATTAGCACTCAAATTGAAGCTAGGTAAATGCATCAGAATGAAGTTCTAACGATTATTTTTACAGGAGAAGTATTTTTCAGGATGAAGTAGAATTTTCCACGATATTTTTCGGAATAAATCCATGAAATATTGATTTTTTGTTATATGAAAAAAAATGCTGGTTATTATATTATATTTCAAAAATTATTAGTACAAATATTTATCAGAACCTAAATAGAAGACATTTGATTTTAGCCGTTTCCACGATATTTGCTAACATTAATTCCCGATGATTTTTCGTTAACTGGAGAAAAATATAGATTTTTAAAAATCTGTACCTCGTGAACTATCAAAGGTAAATAGCTCAATTATGATATTAACTTTAGGAAATTTAATCTGCTTTAAAAAATGAGATATTAATTTCATTCGCTTTAATAACAGTGAGTAATGAAGAAAAAATGAGCGACTATTATAAGTTTACCGTATTAATAATAATAATTTTAAAACTTTATGCACATTTGCCAGCTCCGACTTTTACCGAAAATAGTATTTGTTTATCAAGTAGTAATTTGTACAACAAAAATACATATTGATTTTGGAAATTTTTTATGGAAATTTATTTCAGCAACTATCAAACCTAAACAGATCTATTACGACATAAACTTTAGTTTAGAACATACGATTTTTTTTTTTTTTATTCGCATTAACTATACATATTGAGAACTAAATTAATAATGAGGAACGATTTCCTAAAATCTATTTTTCAACAATAAAATAAACTTTTGGTGGCTTCTCCCCGAAATAGTTCAATACTTATTTCTGAGAGCATTTACTGCGTTATTTGTAGAGTCAAGGTAATAATTAAATTATTTTAGAAATACCATATATAAACGGAAAATAAAATAACTCGAATTTTCTAGTTAGAAATAATTTAATCGGGCGCCAGTTTTTATTCCGCCGCCTCTAAGACACCAGACGCATTTTTCAGCTCATCTTCAAGGACAGCTATCACTGTATATAAGTCACTGTATGTAAAAAAAAAAGTCGTATTTTTCTGCATCCCCAATTTGAAAAGGAAAATTTCAAGAATTTCAGTTCAAAATTAGTATTAACTCTGTATTCAGACAATATGTTTGCAATAAATTAGCAGTATTGTATCTTCAGTTTATATTATCAACAAAAATACTTAAAATTACGTGTATAATAATCGGGAATTTTTATTTAGTAGTTAATTGGTCATTCAGGTGTAAGAAAGGTGTCGAAAAGATCCCTATTCTTTTAAAATGTGTTTCATGAACATTCAAGGGTTTTACTTTAATGATGTACTGAAGGGCGAACCTCGTGTGTCAAACCCAGCCTCGCCATTAACCACTCTCCTACCACAACCACCCAATAATGGTCGTTGTCAGTGACGGGATGGGTGCTACACAGCTGTTGGGGATCCCAGATCAATAGTTGGACCAGACCTCTGGGAACCGTAACGATGTACCTTAGGTAATTCGGGCAAACAGGGTAAGCATGTTCCGGGAAGCAAGCATCAACTCAAAGGAGTACACAACTAACTTGAATGTTAACATCTACCTCATTACCATTTCAGTGGACGGAGTGCTTTGATATTTGTAAAACTTCCTAAACTTTAATTTTACTATATTTTTTTGTCCATAAAAATTAACAGAGCCAAATGGGGATAAAATAAGTCCAAGGATGAAGATGGACTAAAAATAAATCAATGATCCCAAGATAGGATACCCAACAGCTTGAGTTTTACCTTGGAGGTGTCAGTAGAAATAAGAGGTCAAATGAAATGCTGCACATTGCAGATCATAAAAAACGCGTCAAATTTCGAACACGTGTACTCTTGTCTACTGCAATGCGTTATTAAAAGAAAATAAGAGTTAGTCATTATTTAATTATACGTAAGTTGTTATTCAGAAATAAGTCAGATATGTCGAAATGGAAAATGGAAAACTTCTATGGCGCAGTAACCGATACCTTCGTTTTATATGTATAATTTATTTTATGCGGAAAAAATTTAATTTAATTAAATTTAAAACTGGCAAGTCCCCAAACCGAGAGTTCCATTTTTTTATTATATGCCATTAAAAACAATTATTATTATTATATGGGCAACAGACCATGGAGGTCTAAGTCCTCGCGCGATATATTCCTAATACATTGCGTATTTCTTGACGCGGTTTTTTCGTAGGGTGGGTTCGTCACTGCCACGTCTATTTTTTTTGTGTCACCCATTGTCACCGATTGGCCACACAAATTCCCGGGGGGAGATTCTGAGTGAATCTTGCATTTTTTTGTGCATGAAAAAAGCCCGGGTGGGACCGGGATTCGATCTGACAACCTGTGGGTTGGTAGACTGGCGCGTTACAACGCTACTCATTTTAAGAACAAAATCTATTCCAATTAATGACGTTGTCTAAAACAATTATGATTTAATATTATACAAGATTTTTACATAAATAGAATTATAAGTTTTTATAATTTATAATCAAATACATATAAATACTAACAATGCTATTCCAAACGAAATTATGTTAAAACTTCAGGTCAATTAATTAATTAATTAATTTTTTATTTATAGGAGTAACTTTATCTGTATCCATAATAAACTGATAGATGAATATAATCGTAATCTGTGCCAAAAAGTATTTTATAAACATATACGTGCCTACAACAATTATAAAAATAAATAAAAAATAAAAGATCCTACCTATTTTGTTCCACTGCGTTAAATATTAATAATTTTTCGATCTCATAACTGGAGATTCTCCATTTAAAAGGATACATGATGATGAAACAACAACTTCGACTCAATTTTGTTTATATGTAATACATTAATCTTATTATTTTTATTATTATTATCATCATTAAATTTATTTTTCTAAAGTATACAAAAAGGGTCTAATCTAATACATGCCTTTTACATTTGAAACGAACGATGAGAAACTGGGGATCAATCCAAAAATAGATAAAGATAATCAAATAAACTCTTTTGTTTGTTTTAGGTTTAATATCCATTAAAAAAATAATAATAAATAAAAGATTCATACTATGCTAAGTAAAATCTTTTTTAAAAAACTCATTTTTTTTTTAATTGACAGGAAAACAGTGGAAGGCTTCACTTAGTGTCACTAACTTAATGGACGGAAACAGGGAGAAGGCATTACAGAGTATCACGCCTCAAGGAAGGAAAGGAAGACTTCTTTGAATGAGCCAAAGTAAACTAAAAGAAACTTTAACTCATTTTTTTTTTAATTCAAACAAATCAATTTTATGAATATTGGTTAGCTGAATAGTTGAGTAGGATTACAATTCATTAAATATTAACAAAACGAACATGAACAAATAAAACTGAGGAAAAATATATGTGTATAATCTCGTCTATTTTAGTGCTGTGACATCTTTGAACCTTGACTGTTGGACACTGCCCTTGAACACAAACAATTTCTTTATCCAACATAAAAAATATTTTAAACATTATTAATAGTTTTAAGTGTAAATTCTAACTGTAAATATGTAAGAGCATAAGAGCATTTTTTTTTCTTAGTTAATTACTAATTTTTACAACTACATTATTTTGATCTTCTAAAGAATAAGGTCTTTTATATCAAGCAATTATTTTTTTTATTTTAGTCCACCAAAATATTGTAAAAGTGATGAAGATTAAGCTTATGGCATTAATGTTTTCTATTAATAAAAGTTAATATTAGTTTACATGTATATGTTGTATATGGACTCATATATGAATATAAAAATACCATGGACTCAAATTGTAAAACAAAATTGGATAGAAATATTAATAAAAACAAGATGTAAGTGATAAATCAATTGTAAATAATTAATTGTAATACAAATTTTAAGTAACTGATATCATATAGTTCTATGAATATTTTTTTATATTGCCTTTGATTTAAATAAATTTATCTTCACTTAAAAAACATTAATATATCAAAAACGTTATTTTCAGGAACATTAATATATCAAAAACGTTATTTTAGGAACTAAACAAAGTTCTTAATACACGATTCAATTTAAACGATTTTTTTTTACATAACAATAGTATCCAGGAAAGTAAATGCACGCGTGCCGTCCATGTTTCATAAATTGCAACATTAACCCCCCCCCCCCTAAAAAAAAGATAAAAAAAAACATTGCCTTTATTTTTATTTTCAAAAAACTTCTCAAAATATTTTCAGATTAAAAAATAATAAAACCATCCATAAAGACCTAAATGTTCCTTATGTAACCGATCTAGCCCGAACCCGATATTATTCCTTCCAAAATAAACTCCCTAACCACCCAAACCCACTCGTTTCTAACCTTGCTTCCTCTTCCATTCCTGGCAATCCTCCGAGGCTCCTGAAAAGAAGATGGCCTCGTGACCTTATATTGTAAACTGTTTTTAGAGTTCTACTACTGGGTAGATTCTCTACATCCTGTATCATATCATTATGTCATTATGATCAAATTTACTGGTTGTATTTTTTTTATACAGTTGTAAATATCAATAAATAAAAAAAAAAAAAAAAGATTATAAATGCGATATAAATGTTTATTTAGCATACCACATTCACAAGCTCTAAAACAAAAGATAGTTTCATTACATATTTTGTCTCAAGAACAGATAAAAACCTGACAAGAGACCTTGAGAAATATCGGCTTACTAACATCTAAAGGCTGCAATCAAACCTGGCGCCGTGAGAGCACTGCCGGGATTTGGAGGGTTGCCAAACTTCTCGAAGAAGTTGTCCAACAGACAAATTTGATGTGGACAAGACAGAGCACTAAAAAAGATTCAGAGGTGCCAAAAGCTTTTTAGAAACTGTTTGACAGGCAAAAAAAGAAAGAATGTTTTTGGCAATTAAGCAACATTTATTTTACACGCTCTAATTAAAAAATGGAGAGGGTACCCGAACTATAGCATTCATATTTTCATCTTCTTAACTGGCGTACACTCCACTTGCAGCTCCGACCACCAGCCATCTCTCTGCTGCTGAGGATCCCCAACTTAAGCGTCCACCTTTTCATCGTACAAACTAAAATTTAGAGCCAATTATAACGGAGCAAAAAGATGGTAACCACTGGACCATTTTGAATGAAATTTTATGACCTATTATTCAAAGAAAGGGTATCGTAAAAAATTAAATGAAAGTAAAATTTATTGTTCACCAACTACCATCAAAGCTACCTATCGCGGTCTTACAAACTTAATAAAAGTTTATTTGAAAATCACACTTTTACACGACAAGCAACGTTCTTTTCAAAATTAATTAATATACAAATACAACTGAAAATATATTTAATACTCAATTTTTACTCAACATTAAGTTTTAAAAACACACAGATAAGACATTGCGATGTATCAAAATAAATGTATTTATCTGCAACTCAGAGTATTTTCAATATTAATGCTCAATTCTTTCCGAGATTATAAAATAAAATAAATTTTAAAAACTAAACTATAATTTTAAGATAAGATTTTAAGAATTTTAGTGTAAATGTATATAAGGCGTAATATTAATATATCTAACAATTATAATAATTAGCCCCAATTTGCAAAATTATAAATCACAGACAGAATTTAATTAGTGGGAGATATTTTTACAAGAAATTTCCCCGTAATGAGATAAATTGTAAGGTTAATTAAATTAATTTCCAACATATTAAAGTAATCACGAAAAAGCGTATTACTAAAACACTAATTAAAACAAGTCGTCCTTTAAGCTTTAAAAAAAAAAAAAAAATGACAAATAGGACTGAAACGTTTAATTTTGACAGAAATATGGTAATGGTTAAACGTCGCAATCAATAACTTGAAGAAAACAAGTTGTTTTAAAATTCAAGTAGAGTGAAACGTCATTCTGCTTAGGAAGTGAATGATTTAAATGTAAAAAGATTTCAACTATGAAATTTAACAAAACGATTTTTCAGTGTCAAAAGTTTTTTTTTTACCTAGTGTCGACTGGTACCTAGCAACGAATCAGTCCTTAATAATCCTTAGGCGCCAGAAGTGAAAACATATTAATCATGTAGAAAGTAAAATTTTTTTATGGAAGCTTCTGAAGCCATAAAAATTATAATTTATTCAGTAATAGTTAACGAGTTGACTTAATATATATACATATTCAACCTACCGATCCAGGTGGAATTTGAACCCACAACCTCCTATGAAAACTAAGCGCTATGTTAACTTTGGCTCCACT